>NC_137046.1:33407116-33419616 GCF_032717465.1 Coenobita brevimanus
TTTACTATTTGGTATCCTTTCCCACCACTTAACTCCTAATATTCTTCTAAGTGCTTTATTTTCAAACACCAAAAATTTATTTTCCATAGTCACTGTGCTGTACCAAGACTCGTGTCCATAAATTAAGATACTCCTAACCATTACCTTATAAAGTTTGATTTTTGTATGCACAGAAAAATTGTTATTATTCCAAATATTTTTAAGCATTCCCATTGCCTGATTAGCCTTCTTTAACCTTTCCTTGAATTCAAAGTTCAAAGAACCATCCTTGGCTAAATAAGTACCTAAATATTTAAACCTATCAACTTGCTTTACAACCATACCTCCAATTACACATTCCTGCGCATTTTCCATATTCATATTGATTATTTCATGAATGAATTTGGGACAGTGTGTAGGAGGAGGAAGCTGAAAGTTAATGTAAACAAAAGTAAAGTTATGGTGTTTGAGAGGAATGAAGTCACAGAGTGTGCAGTGAGGTTGGATGGTGAGGATATGGAGAATGTGAGTGCATTCAAGTACTTGGGTAGTGTGATGAGTAAGGATGGAACTTTGGGGGATGAAGTACGTGAAAGGGTACAGCAGGGAAGGAAGGCTGTTGGCATACTGAAAGCAGTGATGAGAAATAGGGAGGTGAGTATGGAAGTTAAGAAGTCACTGCATGATGGTATTGTGATCCCTACCCTGACGTATGGAAGCGAGGCGTGGACCTTGCAAGAGGGGAACAAGTCAAGAGTGAGAGCAGTGGAAATGAGTTACTTGAGAGGAGCATGTGGAGTGACATGGAGGGACAGGTTGACGAATGAAGAAGTGAAGGAACGTTGTGGGGTAGATGTGGATGTGGTTGAAAAGATTAGGAGAAATACACTGAGGTGGTTTGGACATGTGGAGAGGATGGAGAATGAAAGACTGACTAAGAGGGTGTATGTAGGTGAGGTGGAGGGAGGGAGAGGGAGGGGTAGACCGAGGATGAGGTGGAGGGATGGAGTTGAGAGGTATGTGAGGGAGGGGGGGTGAGTTGGGGGGAGGGGAGTCAAATGGTGGGTGACAGAGTGACTTGGAGGCGTTTTGTCTGCGGCCACCCTTTGCGGGATTAGGGCGTCGGGCTATAGATAGATAGATAGAATAACCAAACCCACCTTGCGACCTTCACTCACCAAACAGTCCAACACTCTCTGCATCTCTTCTGGCCCATCACAAATCAAAACTATATCATCTGCATAATCTAAATCCAAAAGTTTCCTGTTCTCTCCCCAAAGTATACCTGCACCGGTTTCTGTTCCAACGCGTTTCATAATGTAATCAATGACCAATATAAATAGTAAAGGCGATAGAACACCACCTTGAATTACTCCGGACTTGACTTCAAACAAATCACTCAGACAACCATCAACCATCACTTTACAAAATGTGTCCTCATGCATGTTCATAATGACCCTCACAAACTCCTCTGGTATTCCATAATGTCTCATGATCTTCCCCATAGTCCCTCTCGAAACACTATCAAAAGCCTTTTCAAAATCAACAAAACAAAGACTTAACGGTACTCTCATTTCATTAACTTGCTGCATCAGATACCTAACTATAAAGATCTGATCATTGCAACCACGTCCCTTTCTAAAACCAGCCTGTTCATCCCTCAGAATACCCTCAACCACCGGCTCCAACCTATTTAACAACACTCTACTGAAAACTTTCAAAGCTATCGGTGACAAAGAGATTCCCCTCCAATTATCACATTCACTCAGGTCTCCCTTCTTCGGAACTTTAACAATTACACCATTCTTCCAAACTGATGGTAGTAACCCCGTCACCCATATCTTATTGAATAGCTTGGTCAAGATCATTATTAATCTATCCTCCTCCACTTTAAACATTTCCGGAAATAAACCATCCTCCCCTGCTGCCTTATTAAAGGTACCGGTGTTAATATTTTCAGCCACTTCAACCCTAGGACGTCTTTATTTATGTCGTAGCTAAAGTCAGACTTCTACAGTATATTCACCTTAAGGTACCATCCTCCTTAGTAGTACAGGAATTAACAAAAGGCATATAACAACTTCAGTTCGAGAAGTCTCCCTAAAGTTAATGGAAATAGTCTGGCATTAATCAAGGAACTCTATAAAAAAAAAGAAAAAAAAAAGAAAGACCTACTTGCCATGAAACAGATATAGGATTTGTTACACTCTGTTCACTTTATCTTGTCCTAAAATTGCCATCTTTCCATCTTGAATGCCGAGTTATAACAAAAGATTAACACTAGATTATGATGTTAGTCAGGAAGAAGTGCTATAGAAAATATTTAGAGCCATGTTGCCTTTTTCTGCCACTGAACTACGTGAAATACGCTGCAAAAGAATGAAAATCTGAGCCAGGTTAAAAAGAACAAACTATAGTAGCAGGTGGTAATGGGGGGTAAGATACTGTAAGTGCGGCAGCGAAGGCATGGGGGAAAATCAAGAATAATCATTTGCCCTCTTCAGTACGATTACACTTTATATTTCTACCTCTAGATCATGATATTCAGCTAAACAGAGACCCCCTGTAGTGAAGGAATAAAAGAACCTGGAGTAAATTCTTCAGTCCAGTAACGGTGTAGTTGATTCATTCTCGCTACTATCAGACAATTTTCTTTTTTCAGCTTAGGAAATCCTCCAGGAGTGAAGGGGATTAAGAAGATGAAGTGATTGCAGAGTACGATTAAGAAAGCCACCTATAGATTGATAAGTATATAAATAAATCATAGTGATAAATATAAAGATAGATAGATAGATGCACACATACATCACCAGAAGTACTCGTAACAGTAGATTGGTAGAGGTATAAATAGGCCGATAAACATATTGATTGATTGGATTGATTGATTGATTGATTATTTGGTCATTAGGCAGATATAGATAGATATAGATAGATGTTAAGAAATACAGATAAATATTAAGAGATAGATACAGATAGATAGATTGACGGAATGATATATTGCTCGTACCATCCGATTTCCACAGGCCTTCTTCGACACGGTTTGTTTAGCGTACGCGTTCGAGATGTATTTTCTCGGTCCTGAATAGCAAACATATATTGGCAGCTGATCCTGGATTGTACAGCTTACTAATGGCAGAGCGATGGAATACGGAGAAGTGGAGGAGAACCGTAAAAAAAGAGAGAACATTTATTTCACTAACCATCGCCATTATTAACCCTTTCACTGCGGTTACGCCTTCTCACGGTATAATCTGAGTACTGAAAAAAAATTGTATATAGAAGAAATCTTAACCTCCTTAGTCCAGTGATATTTGTTTATTCTTACTACATTCCCACGATTTTATTTAGCTTTTTAGAGATAATTCGAAGTGGAGGAGTGGAGAGATTAGAAGCAGCCTTTATTAAACTTCAGTGTTAAAATGTTCGCCTAAACCGAGTAAAACCATCTAGCAGCAGGGAGAATAATCTATAATTGTACGTCATCAGATTGAAAAGGTCAAGAAAACCCATGAGCTAATGATTTTCCTTTAATATATCTTTCTAGCACAGCCGAAATTATAATACAGAGCACGTTATCGCACCTGTTTGTGTCAGTACAGTATGTTTCTTAAATCAAGGTATTGGGTAAAGCGAGGAAAGGCTGAGGGACAAGATTCCGATAATCTGCTGGTATCAGATAACCCTCAATTTTACGAGCGTTGTTTCATTATATTGGAGGTTCACTTGAAGCTGCTGCCACCTTGTTCTGGATCTATATTGAGGACGATAAGTAGGGTGATACACAAAAGAGGAGTATTCCTTTTTCCTGGTGGAATAATTTGTGGTAGTGGAATCACGAATACCAAAAGACTGAAAATTGCCAGGAGGAAAAGAATTATTGATTAAAATAAAGCTGTTAAGAATACGGGCCCTAAGCTGTTAAGAATACGGGCCCTAAGCTGTTAAGAATATGGACCCTAAGCTGTTAAGAATGCGGGCGCTAAGCTGTTAAGAATACGGACCCTAAGCTGTTAAGAATACGGGCCCTAAGCTTTTAAGAATATTGGCCCTAATCTGTCAAGAATATGGGCCCTGAGCTGTTAAGAATACAGATCTCAGGAATACAGATCCGAAGCTTTCAAGAAAACGGGCTCGAAACTTAAGAATGTGAACCCTGAGTCAGGGCCTCTTCATCCCCTGGGCAGTCTCTCTCCTCTCTGATCTGAATAACACCTGTACATTACTGTGATCCACTGTGGTGTTCGCAATGTACTGTTCAGGTATGCGTGTTTACTGCTGGTGATTTGTGCGTATTGCATGAATTATCAACCTTTGGCTTTTTTTGTGCGCCATTGTTGTTGTTCGGTTTATGAAATATTAATAATAGTAGCAGCAACAGCGCGGCAGCGGCGACGGTAGTGATGGCAACAGTAGCAGTAGTAGTAACAGTAGTGCAGCAAAAGCGGTAGTGGTAATAGTAATAGTCAGCAGTACTAGGATTATAAGTAATGCGGTAGTGGCATGGGTAGTAGCAATAGAAGCGGTAGCAGTAGGAGTAAGAGGAGTAAACACGGACTACGAGATAACAGGAGAGACGCAGCAATGTGTGGCTCGCTCTAGTTGATTACGGTTAAGCTGGTTAGGCAATAAGATGGAGAAAAATGGTTTATAATGGGAGTGAAATTATACTGGAGAGGTTGATAGGTTATTATAAAATGAACAAGCGCTTTCATCGACCGCGTAACCTGCGTCGCACCATGAAACCGCCAAAGAGGGAAGTAAGAAATTGGCAGAGTGAACAAAGGAATGGATGGGATGGGCTGTAGTGCTGGTTGGCGGTGAGGCTGGACAGGAAGGTATACCTTGTCGAAATGGGTGTTGCAAGATAAGTGTTTAGAGCCCACAAATGTTTGTTGCAAAGTATTGTGAAACATCAGGGGCAAGAACAAGATATACTCGCGTCTTTGTGATATGCACGGCGTCTTGGGGTGAAGGAGAAAGTAGATGTGGCAATAAAAGTGTGTTTCTTTTTTTATGTGAAGAAGAAGGAACCAATGGCGACGAGCCAGCAAAACTGTTCCTTCCAAGAGAAAAACAAAATACAACAGAGAGCCAAATAGTAGCAATAACAGTATGGCGATAGAAATAATAATACCATTAGTAGTAGTAGTAGTAGTAGTAGTAGTAGTAGTCGTGGTTGTAGTAATAATCGTAGTAGCAGAAGTAGTAGTAGTAATAGTAGTAGTAGTAGCGGTAGTAGTTGTAAGAGTAGTAGTAGTAGAAACAGCAGTAATTGTAGTAGTAGTAGTAGCAGCAGAAGTACATATTGGTGATGTTTCTCTTGCTGCGTTAAAAGATATACAAATTTTAATTAAATGGAAACTACACTGAAGGTTACCCCTATACCACCAAAACAAAGAAAATTAACTACTGAATCCTTCACCTCCATTAAAATTTTACTTCAGATACATGGTTCTCAAAAAGAGCAGTTAAGAGTCGATAGTAATAAAAATAGTAGCAGAAAATGTCTAAAGAAAATGGTGTCATAAAAAAGGAGAAGAGGGTGGGTAGTTGGCAGTAGTAACAGTAGCAAGACCAAGTAGTAGCTTTGGCAGTCGCAAATATATAAGTAATGATGATGTATGGAACATCATTAGTAGTAGCATCACCACCACCATCATGTAGTAGTAGTAGTAGTATAATAGTAGTAGCAGTAGCAGTAGTTGTAGTTGTTGTAGTAGCAGTCGTTCTCGTCGTCGTCGTCGTCATAGTGGTAGTAGTAGTAGTATAGTAGTAGTAGTAGTAGTAGCAGTAGTGTAGTAGTAGTAGTAGTCGTAGAAAATGCAGTAATAAATAATGAGAGTGGATGCTGCAGCTGATAGAGGGAGCAATATTAGGCCCAAGTAGTAGTTTCAATAGTAGAAACAGCAGTAGCAGCAGCAGCAAGAGAACAGCCAAACACTACTACAAAAAGAATAGTGAGAGTGGGTGAGCAGTTGGTAGCAGTAATAGCTGTAGGTCTTAGTAAAAAATGGCTGTAGTTGTAGAATGGAGAGCAGCAGTTCAGCAGTTATAAAAGCAGTAATAGCAAATAAACACAGCAGCATTTATGAAGGCAATAATAGCAAATTAAAACAGCATCAGTCATGAAAACAGTAATAGCAAAGAGAACAGTGTGAAAAGAGAAGGGATGTGCAGCAGCGGGTTGGTGTAAATAATGGATCCCTCGACTGGAAGAAACTGTGAGGGACCACTAATTAAATCCTGCCCAAAGAAGAAGCTCACACACACACACACACACACACACACACACACACACACACACACACACACACACACACACACACACACACACACACACACACACACACACACACACACACACACACACACACACACACACACACACACACACACACACACACACACACACACACACACACACACACACACACACACACACACACACACACACACACACACACACACACACACACACACACACACACACACACACACACACACACACACACACACACACACACACACACACACACACACACACACACACACTAAATGACACCTTTGTTCTCTGCTTCCTCACTTTGCTGGCAAAATTTGTGGAAACCTGCAACAGTTTTATACCTCGCTTTCCCGCATTCTCCGTTTATACACGCGCATTTGCGAAGCCAGAACGGATGTTATGTTTTGCATGGCGTGTGTGTCTGTCTGTTTGTATGTGTGGATGCGAACAAAATAATTCCATCATTTTTTATTCCTGTTTAACGAAATTTAGTGAAGGATTACAAGGACAGCCACGGTGTCGGCCTCTCTCTCTCTCTCTCTCTCTCTCTCTCTCTCTCTCTCTCTCTCTCTCTCTCTCTCTCTCTCTCTCTCTCTCTCTCTATATATATATATATATATATATATAAATATATATATATATATATATATATATATTTATAGATATATATATATATATATATATATATATATATATATAGATTATATATATATATATATATATATATATATATATATATATATATATATATATATATATATATATATATATATATATATATATATATATATATATATATATATATATATATATATATATATATATATATATATATATATATATATATATATATATATATATATATATATATATATATATATATATATATATATATATATATATATATATATATATATATATATTTTATACTTAGAACAGTAGATCAAAGGTCAAGGTCTCAGTACTAGATTAAATTTGACCTATCGTTATCAGCTTATACAGTTTTTATCAGATTTATACTAAACGTGTTGTAAGGGTTGAGTGTAATGGATTAGTGAATGGCTTCTATTTGAAGAACAGTAAGTCAAAGGTCAAGATCACAGGGCAGTCGGAGTCCATATGTCTGTGTGCAAACAAAATAGCTCACACAGTTTTGATATGATACAAACCACTTTGTAACGGGGTTTAAGATCAACTAAGGGGTTGATCTAGCATTTCTGAGAACAGTAGAGCAAAGGTCAGGGCCATATAACATGGTTAGTTTCAATAGTTTTTATTCGTTTTACACCAAAGTTTGTGGAATGGTTCAGGGAAGGATGGAATGAAGGAATTCGATTTGGGAAGTCGTCAAATGGCAAGGTCTGAGGGAGAGGTCAAAGGTTAGGGTCACACGAAAGGTTAGTCGAACAGTTTTGATATTATCTTGACCAAACTTAGTGGAAATATTAACGGTCAGGTAAGAACGAATTAATTTGATTTTGAGGGCAATCGATCAGAGGTCAAGGTTACGGGACAGAGTCAGATGCTTAGCCCTTACATCAGTTGGTGGGCGCAGGTGTTGCACTGTCTGGGAGCTTTGTTATTTTTATCTTCGTTCATCTGTTTATTTTTTATTGTTACGCCAGCATCTTTTATCCATTTCTGTCTTATGTTTGCCAGCGGTGTTGTTAAGCTGATGTTTATCCTTTCGTTGGTTTAAAGTTTATTCAATAATTTTTACGCTTTACCGTTACGCAGTTTGATTTTCTTTATATTGTATACATTTCACCCAACTATGTAATATTTTTGCAATTTATTTTTGTCCTTTTGTTATTCTTCGGTTCATTTTCCATTAGTTGTTTAATTTATTTTTTAGCGTTGTGGTCTTTTATCGACTTTCTGTTAGTAATGCTGGGTAGACTTCCTTTCATTTTTCCAATATCCTTTATTTGTAGACATTTACTTTTGAAAGGTAACACCTCAGGAAGAGATTACATTCGAGAGAACCGTGGACGATTTGTTTTCCCAGGACTCATTACTCAACAGAGAAATGGGAATGCTGTGAATTATATTTACTTATGCTCTTCCTGTGTCTTCTTTTTTTTATGTGGGAGGATCTGTGGAAATCAGGGGTTCCGTCAGTCTCTCACAAACGATTTTCGGATTAGAGTCAAAGTTAAGCTGAGAAGTAGGTAGATTTTATCCCCTTGATGTTCTTATATCTGGTACATTTCTCTTGTTTTCTTTTTCAGTTCATTTTCATAAGTTTTTTTTTTTTTTTTTTTTCCTAATTCTAACGTCGTATGTCCCTTTTTTTTTCAGACCTCTTTCATACGACTATTTTTCGCTGTTATTTCTGGGTTCTAGTATATTGCCGCTTTTTTTTTTCCCCCTTTCATAGATCCATATTGCGTGTGTGTGTGTGTGTGTGTGTGTGTGTGTGTGTGTGTGTGTGTGTGTGTGTGTGTGTGTGTGTGTGTGTGTGTGTGTCATTTTATTCCTGATTTTTGAGTGTCTTTCTTGTTACCTCCATTGGTCTGGTAACTTTTTTCTTCTTTTTTCCTTTTTTTTTTTCTTTCTTTTTGGTGCGGCCTTGCGCTGGTGATTGGCTGGACGTGAAATGAACCTCTGCGGCGTTTTTTGCATAGATATTTATTTACTGGCGAGAGAGAGAGAGAGAGAGAGAGAGAGAGAGAGAGAGAGAGAGAACATTGGGTTAGAGAAAAACTTAGATGAGAGAGAGAGAGAGAGAGAGAGAGATTCATCCCATATTTTAAAGCCTTACCTCCTTATCATTGGACTCACGGGAGGGTCTCATTTCCAACCCTGCCCTGGCTAATCAACCACTGGATGGGTTTATGCAAATTATTTCCGAGTGGCTATGTCTCCAGAGTGCCTTAGATTTATAGGGCAGACTCGAGGAGCAGGTGGAGAGGTGTACCGAGGACAAGGTGGAGAGGTAGAGACATTAGGGTTAGCTGGTGAGGATGGTCGAGAATTAGGTGTAAGGGTAGAGCGTTTGGGGGCTGATGGGGATGTGTTTCAAGAACGAGGCGGAGAAGGAGAGAGTTAGAAGCTGATGGAGAAGTGGACAGAGAACGGGGTGGAAAGGTAAACATATTAGGGGGAAGTGGAGAGATGGAGAGTTTACGAGCAAGTGGAAAGATAGACCAAAAATAAAATGGAGAGGTGAAGAAGTGAACCGAGAACGATGGGGAAAGATGGAGAATTGAGGGTAGGTGGAGATGTGGGCCGGGAACGAAATAGACCAGTGGCAAGGACGTGAACCTTAATTTCATTTGTGTAGGCGACTTCTTAAAGCCTCTTCTTTAGCTATTCATTTTGTATTACGCATTTTAATGATCTTCAAATCCAACAAAAACAAGGCTTTGTATGTTAAACCCTATTTAGCCCTTTGGTTGCAGTTACCTTTTGTGAAGTATAAAATCGTCTCTGTTATAAACTGGAAGGAGTTACATTATTTTTTCCGGCCAAGGAGCTAACTATAATGTCCTTTCATATTTTAGTGCTCTTGGTTTTCCTCGAGCACCGTAAAATCTGGTGTAAGCAGAAGTAAAACGTGGCTGTTTAAATTCATCCTAGCTCTCGACCTATTTTCAAACTCAAATCTCCTCATCCGCGGCTGTCCCTTAGTCTTTGCACTAAAGTTGGCTCATACGGATTCAGAACAGCTTGAGTCATAAAGATGAAATTTTGACCTTCTCCTTTGTCCTAGAACTTGACGGATTGTTCTTCAAGTCAAATCCCCTCATCCTTCCATTACTCTGAACTCCTCCACGTAGTTTTGCATATGTCAGATAAGAAAATGTATTTGACCTTGCCATGTGACATTAACTTTTGACCCATTTTTCTCAAATTCAAAATGTCAATTTCTTTAAAATACTCCACCAGCTTTAGTCGAAATCTTGTCAAAAGTGTTATATATATTTTGTTCACACTCAGAAACACACGTTCACCTTACTCTTTGATTTTAACCATTGGCTGATTGTTCTTAAAATCTAATACCTACGTCCTTAGTTTGGTCTCCATTGGATGAAAATCGTTTAAGTTTACCTTGCCATGTGACCTCGACCTTTGACCTATTGTTCCCAAAAGCAGTTGATCAGCCTTTTGAGAGACATTTATCCTTTACACCAAGTTTGGTCCAGAGCAGATCAAAACTGATTTAATTATTTTGTACACAGGCAGACACACGCGGCTTGAACTTTAACATGACGTGTGATCTGAACATCTGATTGCTCTCAAAATTGCATCCCTACTTTTTTTTTTTTTTTTTGCCGTACTCCAACCCTTCCACCAAATTTCGTACAAATCAGATCGAAACAATTTAATGTGAACTTTCCATGTGACTTTTGCCCTTGGTCTAGTGTTCTAAAAAAAAAAACAATCGAACCTGGCCAACCTTCAACCCATTCACAAAGTTTCGTTAAAACTGGATCAAAACTATTTGAATTGTACTGTTCACACACACACACACACACACACACACACACACACACACACACACACACACACACACACACACACACACACACACACACACACACACACACACACACCGCCCTGCGTGCGGCGGGTGTAAAAGCTACGAAGGTAGATTGACAAAAGAGAGAGAGAGAGAGAGAGAGAGAGAGAGAGAGAGAGAGAGAGGGAGAGAGAAGAGGGGGGTATTGATTCCTTATTCTACCTGCGATCTTCAAATGAAAACTCTTCCCAGCTTTTTCATTTTTGACCAGTTAACCCTTTCAGTATGGTTTCGCCTTTTTGTGGTATATTCTTACTTGACAGTTTTATATAACCTTCAGTTACCTCGTAGTTTTCAGGGTGCCTCCATAAACTGAATAAGGTTGTATGATAGGAAGAGTAGAATTAGCAAAAAGTCAAGGCAGGTTAACAGTACTACACATAACTTGGAATATGACTGGTGGTGTTACTCGTAACTAAAAAGACTTATTTTTCTCTCAGTGTCTTGGTCAGTCAGGGCACCAAGGGTGTGAGGCATTTTCGTCGCTTCATTCCTTTCATTTCTTTGTATTCATTTATTCATGGCTCCATTAATTAAGACGACAATTTTTATTATTTGTTTCGGATTCCACAGAGTAACTTTTCCCATTTTTACGCTTTCAGTACGATGATTTATTACGCCAGACGATTATATTCGTGAGGAGAACCTCTAGTAGTAAAAGTGTTTAAGAAAGGTCCTTTCCCCATTTGAATAAAACTGCTGGGAGAGTCACAAAAAAAGATACAGTGATCATGATGTAATTATACTGAAGCAGTTAATAGGAATCTTCTGGGGAGAGCTGGTCAGAAACAGTCTCCACTGACAGTTCATTTACGATGATGACTTACTTTGATAATTTGAACAACTGTTAGATACCTAAATCTTTCTCGGGAAGGACATCTCTTACTGAAGAAATATACTTTTAGTTGACATCAACAGAGATCAGAGTGTACTGTCAAAAAAATTAATTTTCTTTTCTATTACGGCTACCTAATATTTTTTTTTATGTTGATTACCGCCTCATGATCAAGACAGCTGGGGTATTCTACATAGCTAATGCCAGACGATTTTGTTCACCTAAGAGTGAGTCGTAGGATTTCTGAGAGTTCGTTTTGGTAGGCTACCATTAACCGTCTTTCATGGTCGCGTCTTCTCGTATATATTTAGTTCATGCAAACACCAAAAAAAAAAAAAAAAAAAAAAAAATCACTTCTGAGTTTTTTCTCTCTTTCATGTAACCACTCTTTACCGTGTATTTTTCGGTCTCATTGATATGTTTTCACTCGAAGTTCTACTTTATTCCTTTATTTCTTCCTTACATTGGAATACTTCCTCCCTATATTACTTCTCTCACTGTCTTTTTCTACTTCTTCTTTTCCCTTCTAAACTCACCATGTTAAACCTGTGCTTTCATGTCAACTTTCTGTCATCCTATCATTAGCAGAGTTTTGCAACTTTTCCAGTTTATCTTTTAATTTATATTTTCCTTGTTAAAATGTACTTTTATTAAGACCCTATCTGCCATCTTTTCATTTCCACACTTTACCATATTACCCACCTCATTTTCATTCTACTTTTTCAGCTTGACTTTTATATTAAGGTTCTGCTCTTATTTCCTGTTTTTTTTTCTTGTTTCATTACCATTCAGTATCTCCATAATGCCTCTCTTATTTCATGTACATTTTCATCTTGTCTTCTCATTCTCTCTCCTTGGCAAATTCTTCCTTACAAATC
>NC_137046.1:33427116-33652116 GCF_032717465.1 Coenobita brevimanus
ACACACACACACACACACACACACACACACACACACACACACACACACACACACACACACACACACACACACACACACACACACACACACACACACACACACACACACACACACACACACACACACACACACACACACACACACACACACACACACACACACACACACACACACACACACACACACACTCACATGTAGTAGTGTCAGCAAAGAGGGGGATCACAAGGACAGTATAAAATAGAAACATACATAGTGTGTCACCGGCAATTAGTGAGAAAAAGTCTTATTCATGCGAGTGCTTTTCAATAGTAAATTACAAAAATATAACGTATGTGTATTTATTGCTATACTAGGGAAGAAAGAAAAGCATGAACTTGCTGGTTGATCGAGTTCCAACAGCTGAGTTATTGAATCGATCGAACGAAACAAGGAAGCAGAACACAATTTTACAAGTAGCAGGATGGTAAACACAGCACCCGAACTGTGTTATCTTGAAAAATATTAAAACTATATTGGATCTGCGCACATGGTTTGAAATTTTCAGAAAATATAAAAGGTGTTGATTATGAGACTTCTCTTAAAATTCACCATCATACTGTTTAAAAAGAAATTAAGTACCAAAACTGTTTTACTGGAAACTGTTAAAGCTACAGCGGGTCTACGTACATCTTTAGAAGCTTATGAAAAAGTAATAGGTGTTAGGTGCGGTAAGTGGAGCTTCTCAGGATCTGTTGCCACACTGCTGAAAAAGAAGCCCCAGATTGACCACCAAAGTCATGGTATCTCGAAAACTTTTAAAGCCACAATAAGTCGATGCACATTGTTGGAAAGCTTGTTAAAATGTAATTGTTACTTATGTGGCCTTTCTCAGAATTTGCCACCATTCTGTTTAACAAGAAAAAGAATAAAAAAAAGAAAAAGAAAAAACAAATTGAACTTCAAAAACTAGGATATGAGTATGGAAGAGTAGGATTTTCAAAAGTGACGTTCCTTAAATTTGTCCACTACATTTCTAAAAAGGCCAAAACGTACAAAAATGAGTACTAGAAATTGTTAAAGGTACAGTGGACCTACAGATATCGTTGGATACGTCATGGAAAAAGAATAGGTGTTACAAGTGGCTTCTCTCAGAATTCGCCACCATATTAATGGCAATGGCATTGGCGGAGGCATGCGCTTTCTGGGTGCTTTCCAGTTCTCTCTTGTAGAATGCTATATATTACCAACACCACCACCACCACCTTTATCCTCCTCCTCCTCCTCCATATCATCATCATCATCATCATCACCATCACTATCATCACCATCACTATCATCATCATCATCATCATCATCATCATCATCATCATAATTCTCACTATCACCTGTTGTCATTGGGGTGGGAAGAATCTAGAAACAGGGAATTGCAACCACGGATGTAAGCAATAATTCTATCTGACTACATTCTCATTCATCATTCAAACCTTCGAACTGCATTTACAAAGTTATAAGGAGTAAGTTGTAAGTTTCGGAGTAGAGCTGGCAGCTTGATATCGGAAAAATTTATTTTTGCAGGAAGGGGAAGGTGGAAAACATCGGAGCCGTCGCAACCTGGATTACATTTAGCAGGACGGGAAAAAAAATAATGTCAAATCTTTCCATGGTTTCTTATACTTCCTGCTGAACGAATATAGGTTATGAGAAAAAGATGACCGAACAGCAAGTTTATTAGTGACTCTGACCTCTAACCTCCATTTCCAACAGTTGTCAGAAGTGTGAGGGAGTCGTGGAGTGGAAATATAATACAGTAATATAATGAGTTACTGTGAGACTCATTTTTTTTTTTCCGTCTCTTGTACCCTTCTTCATTTTATTTTTTATCTTCTTTATGACAGTGGTATATACGTAAGCTTGCACTTTTTGCTCTTCTCGTTAGATCTTTGTTATTTTCTTTGAACTGTTGCTTCCTCCGTTTTATTTTATTTTATTTTCATTTTCATCTCATCACTCTCTTATTTTCATTTCATTTAATATTCTTTTTATCCTGGCTTAACTTTGGCTTACTACTTTTCCATGTCTTTTTATGTCGTCATTTTAGCTTTAATTTTCTTCTCTCTCTCTCTCTCTCTCTCTCTCTCTCTCTCTCTCTCTCTCTCTCTCTCTCTCTCTCTCTCTGCCGCCATTATCCCTTTACCACGGTCTCCTTTTACAACTACTCTGTCTCGCCCATTTTAGCTCTGTATTTTAAATACTTATATTTTTGTTAAATATTATGTCACTTTTTCCTTCTAGCACATGACCCTGACCTTTTATATTTTTATCAGATGTGCCGTCCGTACTTTTGTTCGTGCTTTTTCATTTTTTTCAGGCATCCTTCATATCCCCTCCCCCTCTTTTTACTTTACTTTTATAGTAATTCTGTTTTTCCGTTTTAGTTTTTCTCCTTAATTTTCCTTATTATCCAGCTTCCTTTTTAAAAATGGCGCTGATGATGAGGCTACAGTAGGTAGCGCTGTGCACCCTGCTTAGAGTAGCTACAGCATCCTCCTGGGAGCCAAAGCTCCTCATATTTCCTTGTACAGTAACTCGCCGTGGGAAGGACACTGGTCAGACCCTGGGGAGATGTTGTCTGCCACAGTTGGGGCGTCGCATACCTGTGCAATGTACCTGGTATGTACTCTGGTACGTATAGCACGGACCCACTTACCTGTGATCGACATGTCTGCTTGGCCAGACAGACAAGGGTTAAGCAACAGCTTAAAAATCCTCTCTATTCTCCATTTAGTTTCCCCTTTAACTCTCCTATATAGCCCCCGTTATTTTTTCTCCATTTTAGTTATCATTTTTAATTCCCCGTTAAAGTTGACCGTTTAATTCCCCATTTAATTCTTCTGTTACCCCCTGTTTAATTTTCCCGCTCAGTTCTTCTCTTAATTTCCTTTTTAGTCACATTTAATTTTCCTATTCCGCCATTAAATTCTCCATTCTAGTCCTCCATTTCATTTCATTTATAATCCGACATTTAGTTAACCTTTTTAGCCCCCCTTCAGATTCTTCCGCTTTCTTCCTCCCTAATTCTTCGTTTCATTTCCCTTTTTAATTCCTCGTTTCATTTCCCTTTTTAATTTTCCTTTTCAGTCCCCCTTTTCATTCTCCGTTTCAGTCCCCATTTTAATTTTCCTTTTCAGTCACGCTTGTAATTCTTCTGTTAATCAAACTTTTCATCACCTGCTTTGATCTCTGTTTTTTAACATTTTTTTTTTTTTTTTTACTTGTGGCTCTAGCGCTGACGAGAAGCCTACACGTGCTGGCATTGCGCAACCCGGTTGGAGTAACTGTGGCGTTCACCCGTGAGCCAAATTTCCTCATAATTCCTTGCATCTTGCCTGGGAAAAGCCAAGGTCCGACCCTGGTTTTGGGCTGTCTACCACAAGAGGGCGCCGGTGTATGTTCTATACTGTACCTTTAGGACGGCCCTACAGGAGCAGTTATTTTACTTGTGGTCGACGAGTCTGCTTGGCCAGAGACAGACCGGGATCAGGCAATAACAGCAACAACCTGTGGTCCTGAAATTTTATATTCTTGACATGTACCTCTCATCATACCTTTCTCACGTTCCCCTTTTTTCAACCCTGCATTTTAATCCCATCCTTTATCTGCCTTTGTTGTACTCTCCTGTTAACTCTCCATTTTATTTCCTTCTTTTTTTAAGCTCTTTTTTTTTTTGTTCCTTTCTGTGGAACTCTTCGTTTTAAGCTCGTTTTTTTTTTTTTTACCCCATCATTGTGGATGTGGCTTATACTGTACTGACAATGCTGATGGAGTAGCTGTTGTAATCGAGCAGGTTTCATTGTATGTACAATAGCTGTCTCTGTGTACCCTATCTCTGTGTGTACCCTGTCTCTCTATGTATGTGCTGTATCTCTATGTAAGTACCAAATCCCTGTGTGTATCGTATTTCTGTGTATGTATGTTTCCAATCTCATGAATACCTTATCTGATATAGCTCAAACTTGGCATTTACACTGGAAACGGTTGAGAGGAAGTGATTCAGTTTTGGTGCCAGTCAATCAAAGGCCAGTGCCACGGGTCGGGGTCAAAGTTCGGCGTGATTGTGCTCTTTGAACAATTTTGATCTTTTTTATTGTGGCCCAAGCAAGGGGATTTTATTCAGCTTAGGTAAGACATCCCCGGTCAGGAGGGTTTGGAAATAGTACCCTCCTTCCTACTGGGTAATTCTTTATCTTGTATTCTGGCTAAAACCGGGCGATTTTTTTTCAGAAAAAGAGGTTCCAATGATGTACGGGTGCTCTCTCTCTCTCTCTCTCTCTCTCTCTCTCTCTCTCTCTCTCTCTCTCTCTCTCTCTCTCTCTCTCTCTCCTTTTTAAGTTGTCCTACTGTATATAAGCTCTCCTCGTTTCGTTTTTTTTTTCTTTTTTTTTTTTTTACCTCGTTTTTCTTCCCGAACTTCTGCTGTCCGGTTTATTCCTTCCATGTTAAGTCTTATTTATTGCCAATTTCTTTACTCCTCTTCTCATTCTTTCCCTTTTTTACTGTCTTCTTTATGCTCTCTTATCTAGCACTCCTCTTTCTCTTCCCGTACTTGCTCATTTTCCTCTCCCATTTTTAGATCTTTATCAGCTCTTCTTTTCCCTCTTGTTTTGAGCTTCCTTTTTTGACAATTTTTCTGTTTTTTCTCTTTTGTACATTTTTTTGGCATGCATGTGTAAAGGCTGGTCTTCGTAGCAGCATGAACACACACACACACACACACACACACACACACACACACACACACACACACACACACACACACACACACACACACACACACACACACACACACACACACACACACACACACACACACACACACACAAAGAGACAGACAGACAGAAAGGTTATGTGACTGTGCATGCGTGTATTACCATGTATGTCTGTGTAAATTGTGGATAATATTGCAGGTATAAATTAGAAAACATTTACCTGACCTCCCGACCAGTTGTGTACGTTTATGGGAACAGTATACATGTAGGAATGACTGTAATGTAGGCGACAAGTGCTTATGAGTGTGAGGGTTGTGGGGGGGGGGGTTCTGATGTCAGGGTGCGTGTTTGTAGATAAGTAAATGTGTGTGTGTGGGTGGGTGTGTGGGTGGGTGGGTGTGGGTGTGTGCGAGCGTTCTACCTTCCTTCCTCATCCCGCTTCCCCACACAGCCCTGGAGAGGACAGTACATTATCAGGCTGTATATCGCGACACACAGTACAGTACAGTCAGGGCCACTAATTCACCAAATATTCCACAACTTCTTTCTCCCTTCACCTTCTGACAGCGAACTTTGAAAATCTGAGAAAGATCTGATATTTTTCTCTGCTCATAGATGACTGCTGACTTAATATTTCTAAGCAGAGAGAGACCTGGTAGATTTCTTGCGTCCACAGGTGAATCTCAGTAAAATGGTGCGTCAGGAAGGGATGTAACAGACACCCCTAAATGCCCTGTGTATGAAGTAGAAGCAGTGTACTTTTAAAATTTGTTACAGTATTCTCCTGTTTGTAGCCTACAGCCGAGTTCAGAGGTTCCTTGTAAATAGGCTTGAACTAAAAGCCTTAGTTGTGGCTGGTGCTATGAAGGACTTGAAGCCAAATACAATTCTGATTGAGGAAGCTTCTTCAGTACCACCATATATATTTAATACCACTCTAGATAGGTCGATGAATAGATAGCTAGATTATTCTGTATTTTTCCTACTCAGGTTGGAATAAACTATCGATAGTACAGTGACCTTTTGTCGTTTCATATTGTCAAGTGCTGTATCGGTTCACTGTTATCCTTGTCACTAATAATCAGTATAACATTTTCTTCTATCAGTGACGTGTCCCTTCATTATTAACAGAGCATATATTTTCTGATTCCCTGTTAGGTGTATTTTAGCTTAATTCTTACGTTATTTTCCGATCATTCCCGAAGTTAAAGATAGCTTGACACTTAATATTTTTGTCGTTCTGTGTTTATGCATCGACCTCTCAAGAAATCACGAAGTTTATATGTGCAGTTACATTAATCCTTGCAGTCTAATGACGATGTCCTCATGTTTATTTTATACTTCCTGATGTAGGTTAGGGAAGGCTAAGTCGCACCCCTCTAGTTTAGTAAATTTATTAATCTGCATAAAATCGTTTAAAAGCAGCAGTAACATAATAAATACTTCATGGGAGCGAAGGTCTTAAAAACATTAATAACAGCAAAAGAAGCAGTAGGATCCATGCATTGAAATATTGGTTAGGAGTTAATTTGGCAAGTAGATCACATTCATCAGAACTAAAAGATCCAAAGGTATAAGCCCAATCAGAGAAGCTTTGACGTTGAAGAAGCAAAGTTAAAATTTCTATTCGCTTTGCAGTCATAAGTTATTTTTTTTCAGTTTGGGCAGTGACTTCAAGAAATATCTATCTATCTATCTATCTATCTATCTATCTATCTATATATATATATATATATATATATATATATATATATATATATATATATTTATTTATTTATTTATTTATTTATCATAAATATCATAAAACAACGTTGTTGTTAAGGCCAATGTTTGTGCCCAGCGCTCGTATGTATCTCGTTTTGATTTTTAAGTTTCGGATGACCCAAACGGAAGAGCCATTTCGAGCTACACGGACACGACTACAAAATCCCACAAAAATCCTAATCACACAGAATGAGAAACTGGGGGACAAAAAGGAGAGATGAGGCAGCGCTGGACCAGAGTCAGAATCAGTCTTTTTCCCGTGTCTCATCTGCGCAGCCGGCCAAGAAGAGAGCAAAGTTTGATGATCCTCACAGTGGACGGGAGAAAAGTGCACTCGGCTGGTCGGACCAAGGCATTAGTCCCCGATATCACACAAGTTCCTGCTGACAGAGAGGAGGCAGGAATTCTCATGCTCTTGTCGTTTTGTCACCATCATCCTCCATCCTCACATTCACCTCATCACCTCTAGACTCATCTTATTCAAAAGCTCAACACTGGTTAGATCGAGACATTGGTTCTAGAAAACACACATTTTTGATGATAAAGATAAGACAGATTTTCATACTCTTATCCCTCTGAAAGTTCCATCCTTCTGCGCACTATTACCGCTTTAACTCTGGTTTCTCCATCTTATTAAGGAACCCCTACATTGGTTTTATCGAGATGTCACACAAATTCCCTCCGATGATAAAAACAGGTTTTCTCGCACTCTTACCTGGAAACAGGTTTTTATCGTGCTCTCACCTTTTTACTACTTCCATCCTTTCTCCCCTCCCATTACCACCAGATTTTTTTTTTTTTTGTAATCTTACTCAGCAACTCCCACATCGGTTAGATCGAGATATAAGTTATCTGCATCACATGTTCCTGCTCGTAATTCTCATACTCTTATTCTTCTGCCACCTCCATCATCACTAAGCATTCTTATCCCATTACTTCCAGACTCTTTCCATTTTATTCAGGAACCCATATACTACTTATACTCAGTGCATCAGTCACCGATGTCATGTTGATTGAGATAGGTCAGATTTTCTCATACTCTTATGTTTCTAGAACATTACATCGTTACTTCTTGAATTTCCAGCTTATTCAGGAACTGCCTACGCCTCAAATTCATGTCTTTCCTCCTGCCAGGTACCCCGAGTATATCCAATTACCGTTATTTTTCTCATTTTTTTTTAAATCCAGCACCGGCTAGTACTCTCAGGGTCTTATCGTCACTCCCGGCGAAATAAAATCTGTTGGCTGTGGCTGGAATAGTGTACATGAACAGACGTTCCCATGACTGGGTGTATTTCCTTCTTAGTCTTCCAACAAAGCCTTCAATTAATATAAATTCTTTCTCACTTCCTTCCTGTCTCCACCTCCAGCACCCTCTCTCTCCCTTCGAATACCTGCAGCCACATTCTCAGACCTCAGTTACATTCTCCCAAGGCAGTTCCTCCTTCCCATCCACAATTTCTCTCACATTTAAAGCTGCTCTCCTGTCTCCACCCTCCTACCCTGTTTTTCCTCTCTACCTCCGACACATTTTCAGTGAGAAGTATTCTCCATCATCCTTATTCCCTGTCACATTCAACCTTGTGCCACCCCTGAGGCCTCATCCTACCCATATACCTCCAAAGCCCCTCACATACTCTTGCCTTACACACTACTAAATAACGCACCGCTCTCTCATAGCCTCTCTGACGTCTCTAGTTTCATTCTCCTCATGGTCGTACTTTCCTTTCGCCTTCTCTCGTACTTGCATCAGTTCACTTCACCCCTTTCATCTTTGCCTCCTGAAGTCTCTACCTCCCTACTTTTCTAGATCTGCGACCCCGGTTTTAACTGTCATCTTTCTTCTCTCCTCCTTTAACCATTTGCCACACATCCCTTCTTTCTCCCTCTCTCACCTCTTTCTCCCCGTCTTCCTATCCATCATTTTACACCCTCTATCCCCTGCTTTGTCTCTCACTTTTTCTTTCTTTTTCATTCTCTTCCTCGGCTGTCCCGTCCAATTTCCTTAGCCTCTCCCTCTCAGACCGTCACCTCCCTTTTCCATCCACAGTTACTGTCTTTGTCATTGCCCCTCCTCTCTCTCTCTCTCTCTCTCTCTCTCTCTCTCTCTCTCTCTCTCTCTCTCTCTCTCTCTCTCTCTCTCTCTCTCTCTCCACCAGACTGCTCTATGCTATGACAAATTGAGGCACACCCCTGGACGCGTCACCAGCCCTGGAGAATTGAGAAATCTCTTCTTGGGGGAGAAAGGCTGGAGGAGACAAAGACAAAGAGATGGAGGAGGAGGAGAAAAAGAGGAAGAGGAAGAAGAGGAGGGTGAAGAAGATGATGAAGAAGAGGAAGAGGAAGAAGAAGATGATGAGGAGGATGAAGAATAAGAAAAAGAAGGCGAAGAGGAGGAAGTGGAAAAAGAAAGGGAGGAAGAGGAGGAGAAGAAGGAGAAGGAGGAGGGGGAAGAAAAAGGGAACTAGGAAGAGGAAAAAGAGGAGGATGAAAAGAAGAAGTAGAGGAGGATGAAAAAGAGGATGAAGAAGAGGAAGAGGAGGAGGAAGATGAAGAGGAAGCGGAAGAAGATGTAGAGGAAGCGGAACTATATGAAGAGGAAGGGGATAGAGATAAAGAATATGAAAAAAATGAAGAGGAAGAAAAAGAATGCGCAAGAGGAGCTGGAAGAAGAAAAGGAGGAGGACGAGGAGATGGAGGAGGAGAAAGAGGAGGAAGGGAAGGAGAAGGAGAAGGAGGAGAAGAAAAAAATAAAAAATAGAAAAAATAGGCAGGAAGAGGAAGTACTCGTATGGTGGTGAAGGTGGTGATGGTTCAAGGGAAAAAGAAAAGAATAAGAAACAGAAAAGATAGATTTATAGTAGGACAAGATAAATGATGAAGGAAGAGAAGGAAAAATATAAAAGAACCTGAGAGTAATGACAGAAGAGGATGCAGAGAACAGTATTGGTACTGAAAGAAGAAAAAGAGGAAGACGGAAGACAAGAAGGAAGAGGGGAGAAGATGAAGATGGAAGAGACGGGCGACAGCGACAAGGACAGAGACTAAAAAAGAAGAAAAAAAATGATGGCAGCAAAAACTGAAGAAAAAAATAAAAGAGAGAGAGAGAGAGAGAGAGAGAGAGAGAGAGAGAGAGAGAGAGGGTGGGGAGAAGTTGACGCAGAAAAAATAAAGCGTTTGACGGATGAATGACAGAGGAGCACGACGAGGGCTGTTAAGTTAATTTTATCAGCCCCAGGACATCATTTATAATGTCATTCTTCAGTCAGTTGTGTTCATCGTTTGTAGAACCTCGTGTATTGATATAATGACGGCAGTGTCAAAAATGAATCCAGATAGATATTAAAAGATGCTGGAACAGAACGATACTAGAGAGAGAGAAAAAAAAAAAAACTGGAAGTGTGCATAAGAGGTGTTGGAAGAAAAGACAGGAAGCTGAATTATATATTAACCGCTTCATTTGTTTGACGTAGTCTCAAGATGATTTATTCAGCTTAGGAGATCCCCAAGCAGAGAAAGTTAATGAAAGCCTTATATAACTCCTCATGCTATGTATATATATATATATATATATATATATATATATATATATATATATATATATATATATATATATATATATATATATATATATATATATATATATATATATATATATATATATATATATATGTATATATATATATATATATATATATATATATATATATATATATATATATATATATATATATATATATATATATATATATATATATATATACATATAACTATATAACTATATATATATATATATATAACTATAACTATATATATATATATATATATATATATATATATATATATATATATATATATATAGTTATATATAGTTATATAGTTATATATGCTGTATACCGGTATATGTAATACATTACAGTACGTTCATTACGAGTAAATTATATGCATTTGCGAATATATCACAATATGTGATGAAAGCGTTGTTAGCAAGCATATGGTGCCTATGGATGGTCTATATATTCGATAGCTCCAGTTTCATCTGAATATGAACTCATGGACTGAAGGCTGAAGGTTCCCTTCTCCCTCAGCCCATCATCCCTCCAATTGAAGGAGACGGAAGAGCCACCGTGTGAAGGTGTTCCTCAGTAACATCTGACATCTTTGGAATAATCCTTTCAAAGTTCTGCTGAAGTCGAGACAAGTATTTATCGTTCGAGTTATATGTGTCAGCCCTCAGAAAAGAAAAAATCAAGGTAGAAATGACCTTCCATTGACCCATGCTGACATACGTTTATAAGCTTAAGTATTTGTAAATTGTCTTTAGCTTTATTTGAGAGTTAGTATCATTTTTACTGTTGTTGATGTCAAACTTTAAGGACGAGAATTTGGCACGGCTAACTTATCTCGTGGAAGATGGGTACTACTCGTATGTACACTTTCTTGCATGTGCCAAGAACTACTCCCAGACTTCTAGTAAAAGCAATTAATAAATAATGGAGAAATAGATCATTAAATGAATACATAATAAATGCATAACAGTGGCTAGCAAAACTCCATCTGAGTGACCTTTAAAATATCGTCCAGCCCAAGTGATATCTGAGGTTGTAGCTCATTGATTTTCTCTCATTGCATCTTACATACGAGAGAAAGGGAGAGAGAGAGAGAGAGAGATGGCGTGTGTGTGTGTGTGTGTGTGTGTGTGTGTGTGTGTGTGTGTGTGTGTCAGAGAGGGGGCTTAGACCGAGGAAGAGATGTCAAAAAAACGTAGAGAAGAGGAGATAATGTCTAAGGGACGGAGGCAGGAAGGGATTAGGAAGGAGAGGGGGTGGGGGACCAGGTGTAGAGTAGGGAGGGAAGCTGACCTCATTTTCCCTCCATTCTCCTTATCCTCATCATCATCAGCTTCATTTTCTTCCTCTTTTGACATCTCCTACCTTTCTCTACCATCCCTTTCTCTCTATTTCTTTCCATTCTCATTATCGTCATTATCACCGTCATAATCTTCCCATTTTCTCATTTATCCTTTTGAGCAGTTATTTCCTATCTTTACTTTTTCTTCTTCTTTTTTTTCTAAAGTGCATCTCTTCTTTTCCCTCCACTTTCATCAACAACAGTTTCATTTTCTTCTGTCTTTCTCTTCTACTGTTTTTATAGCACATTTTTGCTTTCTCTCACTTCCTTTATTATTTTCCAGTCTACCTCTCATTTTTACTTTTTTCCTAACCCACTTTTTCTCCCCTCACTCGGTTACTTGTAAAATAATCCTGATCTTCGTCATTTTCCTTTCCATTTATCCTCTTTGCCCTCTTCTGCCATCTCCCTTCTCCTCTTTTCTCCTTATTACCTGGTTTTTCTTCCACATTTTCTCCTCTTGCCTTTAAAATGTTCTGTTCCTCATTCTTTATCTTTTCGTTTTCCTATCCGTCTCTACCTTTTTTCCTCATTTCTTCCATCTCGTTTCTAACACTCCCTCTTCTTTCCTCTCTCTCTCTCTCTCTCTCTCTCTCTCTCTCTCTCTCTCTCTCTCTCTCTCTGTTTCATTAACTAGTCTCTGTTCTTCCTCAGTCTATCCAGGCTCCCAGGTTCTATTCTTTTTACCCCCTGTCTGCTTCCTTCCAATCTTCCCTTTTCTCCAACTGCCCTTCCTCCCTCTCCGTTCAATTCTCTCCTTCTCTCTCTCTCTTCAGTTTACCAATCTCGGTTCTTCCATCTCTTCCCTCGCTTTCTTACCACACCTTCCTCGAGCATCGTCATCTCCATCTTTCTCTGCCTCTCGTGTCTCCCTGTTCATCCAGTTATCTCTTTTCCTCGTCTCTCTCCCTCCAACTTCCTAACATCTTTTAACATGCGAATTTCTCTCTCTCTCTCTCTCTCTCTCTCTCTCTCTCTCTCTCTCTCTCTCTCTCTCTCTCTCTCCTGAACTAGATCACCACCAGTACTGAGTCTCTTTTTTCCTCTTTCTGTCCACAATATGTCTCTGCCTCTCTCTCCACCTGCCCTATCTTCCTCTTTCTCGAACTCTCCTATCTTCCTGGCATTCGGAACACCCTCCTCTACACGCTCGTACCTCTTGCATCGAATAGAATCCAACTCTTGAAGTTCGATAATACCCCTAGATTGAATAAATTATCTGAAAGGGTCAATTTATATATCTGTATCTGAGAATGGGAGTGCGTTAGTGGACATTTGTGTTGGGAGGGGGTTGGTGATAGCCAATACCCTCTTCAGGCATAAAATGATCCACAGGTATACATGGCGAGTGATGAGAGGGGTGGGTGGTGAACTGAATGAAAGGAAGGCAATGATTGATTATGTGTGTGTGGATGAAAGGATGCGAAGATGTGTAAAGGATGCAAGAGTGTATAGAGGTTGGGGGAGTGGACTTTCTGACCACTACTTGGTGGTGGCCAGAATTAGGATGCAAGTGAGATGGAGGAATAGAAGAAGGGAAAGACGAGAGGAAGGAGTAGTTGCAAGGAGAGTGGAAAGGTTACAAGAGGATGAGAAAAAGGCAGAGTATAAGAGAGAAGTGGAAGAACGATTAGGCAAATATGAATTGGAGCAGATGGGAGACGTGGAAGGTTTGTGTAAGATATTTACAGAAGAAATATGTGCAGCATGTGATGTGGTGTGTGGAAGGAAGAGAAGACGGAGGGGGGTGCAAGGAACAGCGTGGTGGACTGAAGAGGTGAAACAGGCTGTGGCACAAAAGAAGCAAGCATACAATGAATGGGTGAGAAATAGGGGCGTGGAAGAAGTTGAGAGGCGGAAGAGAGAGTTATATGTGGAAAGGAAGAGAGAGGTGAAAAGATTAGTAAGAGAGAGTAAGAAGAGAGTGGATGAGGAATTTGGAAGGAATTTGAGTGTAAAGTGGAGGGACTGTAAGAAAATGTTCTGGAGAGAAGTGAAAAGAGTAAGACAGGGTGGAAGTGAAGTTAGCAGGGGAGTGAAAGATAAAAATGGTAGATTACTAGTGGAGAAGGGAGAAAAAGTGAGCAGATGGAGAGAACACTTTAAGGAATTGTTGAACGTAGAGGATGGAAGTAATGCGAATATAAGTGGCTGGGGAATGGCTGGGAGAAGGAGGGAGGTGAGAAGACAGGAAGAAATCAGTAGGATAGAAGTTGTGGAAGCGATGAAGAAAGTTAAATCGGGGAAAGCCCCAGGAATTGATGGAGTGTGTGGTGAAATGCTGAAGCATGGGGGAGAGATAGTAGTAGAATGGATGTGGAAGATGTGCAGATTGGCCTTGGAGGAAGGTAGAGTCCCGGAGGATTGGAAGTCAGGTATAATTATTCCCTTGTACAAAGGAAAAGGGGGAAAAAGAAGTGTGTGGTAATCATAGGGGCATTTGTCTTCTTAGTATAATAGGAAAAGTGTATGGTAGGATACTTATAGACAGAGTTAGAGAAAGAGCAGAGAAATTAGTTGGAGAAGAACAGGGAGGCTTTAGGAAGGGAAGAGGTTGTGTAGATCAGATATTCATTCTTAGATCTTTAGTGGAAAAGTTTCTAGAGAAGGGAAAGAAGTTGTATGCGGCTTTCATGGATTTGGAGAAAGCATATGACAGGGTGGATAGACAAGGATTGTGGAAAGTGTTAAGAATATATGGAGTAGATGGGAAGTTGTTGAATGCTGTGAAGAGTATGTACGATGGTGCGAAGGCTACAGTGCGTGTGGATGGTGAACTAAGTGAATTTTTCGCTTTGAAAATTGGTTTGAAACAGGGATGTGTCATGTCTCCATGGTTGTTCAATCTGTACATGGATGGGGTAATAAAAGAGGTACAAGGTAGGGTAATGGATGTTGGAGTGGCCCTGGTGAGAGAGGATAGTGTTTGGAAACTCCCTGTACTGTTGTTTGCAGATGATACTGTGTTGTTGAGTGAAGACGAAGGGGAGCTGCAAGGCTTGGTGGATGAGTTTGAGAGTGTGTGTAAGAAACGGAACCTAAAGGTGAATGTAGGGAAGAGTAAAGTGATGGTCTTTGAGAGAGGTGAAGTCAGTGAATGTACAGCGAGGTTAGATGGTGAGGAATTGGAAAATGTGAGTACGTTTAAGTATTTGGGTAGTGTGATGAGTAAGGATGGAGGTTTGGAGGGTGAAGTGCTTGAAAGGGTACAGCAGGGAAGAAAGGTTGCTGGTTCCTTGAAAGCAGTGATAAGAAACAGGGAAGTGAGCATGGAAGTGAAAAAGTTACTACATGACAGTATTGTGATACCAACTCTAACGTACGGAAGTGAAGCTTGGACATTGTTGGAAGGACACAAGTCAAGAGTGAGAGCAGTGGAAATGAGTTATTTAAGAGGAGCCTGTGGAGTCACGTGGAGAGACAGGCTGACGAATGAGGATATAACGGAGCGTTGTGGTGTGGATGTGGATGTGATAGGAAGCGTTATGAGGAACACACTGAGGTGGTTTGGCCATGTGGAGAGGATGGAGGGTGAAAGACTGACGAAGAGAGTGTGTGTGAGTGAGGTGGAGAGGGGAAGAGGGAGGGGGAGGCCGAGGATGAGATGGAGGGATGGGGTGGAGAGGTATATGAGAGAGGGGTGTGTGAGTTGGGAGCAGGGCAGTGAAATGGCGGGGGACAGGGCGACTTGGAGGCGATTTGTTTGTGGCTACCCCAGACGGGATTGAGGCGTCTGGCAATAGATAGATAGATAGATAGTATCTATCTATCTATCTATCTGTCTATCTATCTATCTATCTATCTGTCTATCTGTCTGTCCATCTATCTATCTATCTATATATTATAGATAGATAGACAGATAGATATACATACAATAGAGACAGAGAGAGAGAGAGAGAGAGAGAGATTTGTGTGTGTGTGTGTGTGTGTGTGTGTGTTCTTACCTTACCTAATTGTTCTTACCTAATTGTATCTTTACAGGAATGAGTCAAGCTCGTACTGTCCCGTGTCTTAGACCATATTTATCGTACATATCCTTAAATTTGTGAATTGTTTTGGCACACACTATTTCATTCGGTAGTGCATTCCATTGATCAATTGCTCTGTTTGGGAAACTGAATTTCCTTACGTCTTTATCACCTCTCTTCTTATGCAGTTTTTTGCAGTGTCCTCTTGCTGATGCTTCTCCATATGTTAAGTAATCATTTATGTCTATTTTCTCCTTTCCTGATATGCACTTATATAGCATTATCATGTCACCTCTTTTCATTCTCTCCTGTAGTGCTGGTAGATTCAGTTTATTTAGTCTTTCTTCGTAGCTTAGGTCCCTTAAGCTTGTTATCCATCTTGTAGCGGCCCTTTGAACTTTTTCAGTCTTGTCTATATGCTTTTTGAGATGAGGACTCCAGACTATTGATGCATATTCCAGGATTGGTCTAATGAATGATGTTATTATCCTTCTTAGCATGTCTTCATTTATGTATGTGAATGCTATTCTCATATTTCCAAGCAGTGTATACATGTTCCGTACCTTCTCGCTGATGTGGTCAGCCGGAGATAGTCTGTTATTGATAATCACACCTAGGTCTTTCTCTCTTTCTGATGTGTATAGGGTTTTATTTCCTAACTTATAATCCCAATCAGGTCTTTTTCCACTTTTACCAAACTTGATTACATGACACTTGTCCACATTGAATTCCATTTGCCATGTACTACTCCATTCATGAAGTTTATTTAATTCTTCTTGTAGCTCCCTACAAGAGTCTGTGTTAGTAATTCTCCTTTGTATTTTTGCATCATCTGCAAACATATTCAGATAGCTCTCATTTCCAGTGTTACTGTTTATATCATTTATGTACACTAAAAACATGATTGGTGCCAGCACCGAACCCTGTGGTACTCCACTAGTCACTTCTTTCCATGATGAGTAGTTTCCTCGTAGTACTGTCCTCATTTCTCTTTTTATGAGAAAGTCTTGCATCCAACAAAACAGTTTGCCTCGAATTCCTCCTTGATGGTACAGCTTCCATAAAAGTCTTTGGTGTGGTACTGTGTCAAAAGCTTTCTTGAAATCTAAATAGATACTGTCCATCCATCCTGCCCTTTCCTGTATTGTGTTTGTTACAATGTCATAGTAGCTCAACAGATTAGTAACACATGCTTTTCCTTTTCTGAAACCAAACTGTCTTTCTGTTATCATACTGTGTTCTTCTAGATGATTTACAAAAGCTTTTCTTATAAGTTTTTCTAATACCTTGCTTACAACACTGGTCAGTGATACTGGTCGGTAGTTGAGAGGATTTTGTCTATTTCCTTTCTTGAATAAGGGGACTATATTTGCTTTTTTCCAAATACCAGGTAGTTTCCCTTGACTCAAGGATTTCTTGAAAATTAAAAATAATGGTTTACTTAACTCCTTTGCACATTCTCGTAACACCCAACATGAAATTTCATCAGGACCACTTGCTTTTCCTCTGTCTAATCTACTTAACTCCTCCTGTATTACTTTTTCTGCTATTTGTATATCTGGTAGTATGTGTGGACATGCGTGTTCCACATAGTCCCTCTCAAAATTTTTTCTTCTGTAAAAACTAATTGGAAATTCTTATTTAGTGCTTCACAAATATCTTTCTCTTGTGTATAAGTGATTCCCTCGTCCGTAATGGATTGTATTATATCTTTTACTTTGGTTTTGCTTCTGATATAGCTGTAAAACAGCTTTGGTTGATCACTACTTTTATTTATTATATCCTCCTCAAACTGTTTTTGGGCTTCCCTCCTTATTCTTGTATAGTCGTTTCTTGCCTGTTTGTAATTATTATACGCCCTTTCACTATTGTGTCTTCTGTATCTATTCCACAACAAATCTCTTCTTTCTTTTGATTTTTTACATTCTGTATTGAACCATTTCTGTATTTTCTTATCTGCTTCTTTGTGCTGTGGGATGTACTTCCGTGTGTGTGTGTGTGTGTGTGCGCGCGCGCAAATAAATCACTTGGTTACACGTGAGATATGCTGTATCCACTAGGAAGAAAAGGAAAGGCAAAAATGCACCGAACGCTTTACTGTATCTTGAGGGGCGAAAATATGATTACAAGTACATGAAAACTCTTGGGACATTTTCGCCTTTTTTTTCCCTGGTGCATATCAGGTAGATAGATAGAGATAAAACGTTAAAGGAATGACGGGAATAACATAAAAAAAAAATTCCGTCGTGTTCCTATATTGTGCATGTGGAGAGTATTCTAGTGCCTCCAAACAACAAGTAAAAACTAGAAAATGTTTCGTAAGTAAGGTGTATTCGGGTATCCTGAAGGGCCATTTGTACTGAGTATTTTTGCTGTGAGTATGGAATATAGTATAGTTCTTCGGGCAAGCTGTCTGTAGCAAAAATAAACTCGGTATTAGGCTGTCACTGGAATGAAGTTTTTAAGTTGTTCTCTGGAAACCTTAAAAGCCATTTATGCCGTGTCTTTTTGCAGTGGGTGTGGAGGGTATTAGATCATAAGAATACACTACAGAATACACCACAAAATACGCCATGATAGAGAAGCAACTACTGTGTATTTTGGAAACCTGAGGGACCATTTTTGCTGAGTGTTTTTACGGCACGTGTGGAGGGTATTCGAGTGCCCCCTGCAAGCAATCTGTTCGGCCTGTGCCACTCTCACTCCCCGCCCACTGCCACCGCTACCACACACAGGTTTTAAATGGGGTGTGAGAGATGGTGACAAATTGAGAGAGAGAGAGAGAGAGAGAGAGAGATGCGAAGCCTGAAGCAGGAGAGCAGTGATGGATCTCTTTATTTCCGAGTAAAGTGAGCTGTTTCGAATGCCTTGTCAGATGCAGTGGCAATATGTCGGTATAGCATCTGTAATTCAAAGTACAGGACGTGTATTGCATTACCATTGTTCATGGTTACTCAGTGCTTGAAAGGTGAAAGGCAGTCAAGTATGGACAATCTTACATTAACACCGTATATAAAAATGTCATTAATCTATGAAACTAAAAATCTGAAGCAATCATAGCAGGATATTAATACTGGCAGAGTTTGTGCATTCAGAAAACTAATTAATTTTGCTGACATTTTTAATGCACGGAAGGATTTGCTTTACAACTATGATGAATTTCACAGTCTGATCAGTAAAAAGTCAATAAAGAAAGATATATATAAATCTAGCGAAAATATTGAGAGCAGCGCCAAAATGAGAGAGAAAACGAGCCTCTCTGGATATTGCAGACGGGAGATTGAGCTGTGAATAATGGAAGGAGCAGGAGGGATGATTGCAAAGGAATAGAAATAGCTCATCAGGGCAAGAGAACTCAGTGTAGGCTAACGTACAGGTTCATTAGCGTGAGTGCTGAAGTGACCTGTCGCCCTTCGTTCTGTGTTCCCATGGCATTATAACTCATCACCCTGGTTCAGTCTACTCCATGTCGCGACCATAACGTGTGGGAGCCTGGCCGCAGTCACGCTACCAATGGAGATCATGCAGCCTAATTCTCCTCGGTATAGTATTTCTGGTTACGCTTATGCCTTAGTGACTTATTTGCTGCATTATAATTTACCCTGTGTAGCTTCGTGTACATTGCTGATACAGACTGTGACAGTACGTAAAGGCTTCACTTTACAGACGAAGTAGTAGTGAGGAGTAATATATTAAAGTCGCTAAGGAAGTAGTGCATTCAAGTCTCCTATACAAGCGAAAATACGACTCCATAACACTGCTCTGCAATCACCACCATTACCACCTCAACCCCACACGACTGCCACAACACAATATGAAAATCACCACAGTATCAACTTGCCACCACCACAATACCACACTACCACCACAATTACACCTCCATTGCACCACACTTCCACCACCACTGCACCATATTTCCACCACCACTGCACCACACTTCCATCACCACTGCACCACACTTCCATCACCGCTCCACCGCATTACTGCCACCACCACATCACACTGCCACCGTAACACCACACTCACCACTGCACCACATTTCTATCACCACCGCACCACATTACCACCATCAACACAACATCACACTGCCACCAGAACACCACATTACAACCACAACACACCGCGGACACCGCCATAACACTCCACCATCACCACTACCATCACCACAACAACACCACATTGGCACTACCACAACACCACTCTGCCACCCAACACTTCACTGCCATCACACCACTACTCTCTCACCATCTTCACCACCAGATCACTTTGTCACCAAAACAACACCATACTATCACCACCACAACACACTTGCATCACCACAGTACCACATCGCCATCACCATTGCAACACCACACTGCCACCACCACAACAATACGCTGCCACTGCAACTCCATCTTTCCACCTTACTACTACTACCATCACCACACAACCACACCTAGCACCACCACGCCATCTCACTACTGCCACCAAGGCCTAAAGAATACATCTTTAGGCCTTGACTGCCACCACCACACGCCGCTGTTACCACGTTCACATCACCACACTGTTGTCACCACAACAGTACACTGATACCACCACAGCAACACGATACTGCCATCGCCACAACAACAACACACTGCCACCGCCACCTCAACAACACAGCATTGTTACATCCACATCATAATGCCACCACATAACCACACCAATACCACCACTACACCGCACTTCTATTACCTCAACACCTTGAAGCTACCAGCGCACTACCATCAAACAACTAACATGATGCCAGCCCACCATCCTCGTGGAGCAGTAATTATGACACACATGAATATCACTCTCAGAATCTCCATCATTATATCATAGGCCCTTGACACTGTTACACAAACCTGGAACTACCAAGAATCACTGTGCCACTATCAACACGCAACTGTGAATTCACACTACCATCTAGCACTATAAGTATTATCAGAACACTGTCACAGTATTAGTAACAATTCACCATATCCTTCCCTTCTGAACTCTGACTAATTGTGTCCACTTCCAGGATCAGTGTAGCATCAAACGTTTCACACTTTATTTTTTTTTCCTTGTCTGTCCACTTTTCTAAAACAAGAAATAATCGACAATCTGCCATTTATGTTTACACATCGTGAACTCTGTGAAAGTCATTCTCAGTCTCCCATTCGGTGCCTTCCATTGGCTAAGAGTTTAGTGGACAGTCTCCCAGGTACACCGCGACTTCCTTCTCACTCAGTCAGGGCTTCCTGCTGTGAACACTACTCTGCTCCACCCTGGGGGATATAAAGCATGGGTTTTGCAACTCTTATATCAAACGTTTTCCAGTGTTCGCTGGAGCATGCAGGTGTTCTCGAGATTCAATAGGCACACATTGTCGTATCATGTATAATTCAGATCCATTGTCGGAGACAAACTTACGTTGCCAGTCATCATTACATCAGTATACCTCAAGAGCCATTTCACACTGTCAAAAGTCTACGGCCGTTGTCTTGTCAGCTTATGAGACTTTCTAGCACCTCTTCCTTACCGTTTTATTTCTACTATGTGGTACAGTAAGTATCTCGCTTATGATACCTATGCATACTGTGTCGTTATTAAGAAGAAATTAATAACATAAAGCAAAATATTAAGGTGCAATAAGCCTAACAAATCGTCAGGAAGAGCCTGTTAAACCATGGGGAACACCGCCCTATTACTGCCATACATTCAGCAGAAATCATAATATCACAGCACTACAGTAAAATGACAGTAAGCATCACCACGACATGTGAAAGCAAACGCCACCAGCACCAGCGAACGGTAATTTTGTGCCACAGCTGTAAATTTCAGTCATTATTTCATCACAACATCATGAACACCAATAACAAAATAATTCCACGGCGTTATACTATAAATGCCATAACTAGAACACCAGCAGCGTCAGATAACTGTAAAACTTTCTTTTCACCTCCTCACTAGTTTAACGCTGACAAAGAAAGTGCCCGTAATATTGTAGGGCTGACCACCTGATTCAAAGGAAGCAAGGGACATAAAGAGAGTCAGACGATGAGGAATTAATATCAGGAAAAGAGTAAGGCTTGACGAACTTATCGTGCATGGGAAGTATTAGTGAGAAGGGGAAATTGCAGACAAAGAATCGTCAGTCACTTGGAAATTACCCTCAGTATTTCCCCGGAATACATCTCGCAAATGTCAGTTAATAAATCTCAGTGCTTTTTTACATGCATATATTTTGTAACTCTGGATATAAACTTGACAGACTCATCTCCAAAGCCCAACAATCATTCAACGCGTCATACACGTTCACTAGTTACCACTTCGACTCTGATACTTATTGTCTACATTGAATATACAGTATTCAAAGTCTATTTCACTCGGAGCTGGTGTAGTAGTGTTCGAGGCGGGTTTTTTTTTTTTTTTTCTTTTAATGACGGTGTTAATAGATGATCAATAAAGTCTGTTTTTAAGAAACAATTGCGTAATCAAACTGTTCCTTGCCCCAGTCAGGGATCAAATTCTCATAACTTCAGACCACGAGTCAGCTTCCGTTATCCCTTGACCACCACCCTGCGATCGGGCCAAATCTGTAGGGTGCGTGTCGTGCATGTTACAATTACACTCCCGCCACCCAATCCCCACTCAGCTTTGCCACATCAGTCATGGAGAATCGTTCTGTGTTGACGTCAGCAACCTTAATGACATCCTTCCATAAGTGGCTTAACAACCATTTCTGATAATGAGTTTGAACACACGTTATCCATACAAACTATTATACTTTTCCAGCTCTCCTCTTGTGGATGTTTGCCATGTATCCCATCTTATACTGTCTAATAACATTCCATATCATTAGGGAACCTCTTGAAGAGGACTGTAAATTTACTTTTTTTCTTCATACGTGAATACTCTAAGCATTTCTGTTTTTCCTAATCGGCAGATCTATGTTGTATTTCTTTCAAGGATGTAGTTCAAAGAGTACTTTAATTTTTCATTTCATTCCACGTCGGATGGTTGAATACATAGAAATGTAATTTATCGGTTTCCTTAAATAACAGTGTGCAGAAGAAATGTCACTCGATATCGACACCCATTTGTTGATAAAGGATAGCTTATAGAGCACTAAATATATAAAGCATCTGGCATAAAATGGGAAATAAAAGAAGAGCTATATCATCAGTGCATGAAAAAATCAAAGGAAGCTTATTTCTGCGAGGGTTATTATCGCTCATGAACAGTTGCCATTAGTGTCATCATACATTCTTATTTCCCCATCCCATTCATCACACTCTTTCTTCGGCCCATAAATTCACTTCTACTTTATTCCAAGCAAGTCACATATTTCATGGCTTCTCATTATTTTCACAGTCACAAGGTTACCCCAAGGGAAAATAAAATTTTTCTGACCAGATGACTGAGTTGGAGACTCTCATTTCCAGCACGCCAGTCTATACAGCTGATAGTAAACCACTGTGGCGAAGTGAGGCTTACCCTCCCAAGCGAAGAGGTCTGATCCTGCAGTGGATTTGTCGTGAAGTGTCTGTCAGTGGCCCTCAGCCGGGAGTCCTTGGATCCTCCAGGATTCTCAGTAAGGATTCCAGATATTCACGGTCGGCTTTGAAAAATCGGAAGATTTTAAAGACATCCTCAACAATTTTTGCTGAAGAATGATCGTGTAATTAATTCCGATGTGTACGTAACTGTTACAATTTTTGATGAAGAATGATCGTGTAATTAATTCCGATGTGTACGTAACTGTTAGCAATACCATCGTTGGTAATGCCGTTCTTTCCAGTGACCAGCATAACTCAGCTTTACCGAGTCAAAATCACTAGGGATAAAAGTCTATCAGATCAACTGAGTAGCCTATGTTACCAAAAGACATTCATATATTACCACCACGCGTAATAGTCTCTTACATTAATTTTAGTAGTCAGTAATCAAATCGTGATGAGATATTTCCCTGCTTTTTATAAGAGTAGTTAATTTTTCATCAACATTGATATGGGTTACCATTATGGGGATGAGTGAAGGGCGTAAGGTAGAGAACCACCTAACTAAATACTGGTACTTTGGATGTCGAATATTCCCCCAAGGCCCCGTTAGTGTCATGGATGTTCCTCAAAATTACGATTTGTCCTAGAGCTATGTGACCTAAACCGGGGTATGCGTACAATAAGGAGTTAGGCAACTTTGTTAAAGGAGGTACGCGAGGGGTTGTTTTTCTAAGATTAGTTTGCATTACATCACAAAAATAATAAACATAAATTAACCGAATAACAGCAGACTAAGTAAAAATTATGAAAGGAGAGAGAGAGAGAGAGAGAGAGAGAGAGAGAGGGAGAGAGAGAGAGAAGGGGGGGGAAGGCCGTCGTTTACAGCAGGCCCAATCAATTTTTTTTAATCTGTGATTTTTTATTTATACTGAATGATGTTAATAGTGTAAGGAATTCTTGCATATGAAGTGAGCTGTAATGCCTTGGAAATGAAATGTTAATTTTGAGTTCATTGTTGGTGGCCCAGCTCCTTCGCTTGTCAGCAGCTGCTTTAAAACAAAATTAATAATAATCGTGGCTTAATAATGAGTTGACTTGGTTTAGGGGGTATTTAGTTAGAAAGTATCGATGAAGGAGTACAGTAGCCAAATATGTTGGGACTACTATGTTAGAGCAACCGAGTGTCTGCTGGAAAGCCACACCACTATACAGTATACTGTATATGCGTCTTAAGCACCACAAAGCTACCTTTCCACACGATCTCTCTCTTTGCATATATATGTATATATATATACATATATATGTAGGTGGGGGCGCTCACCATCCAATCACTCGATGTAGTGCTGCTCTCGGGTGTCTGCCCTTTCCTTTCCTCCATACTTCCCTTCCATCCTCTTCTGTCTTTCCTTCAGTCTTTCCTCGTCCTTCTGCCTACGGGTGACTTTACATTCCCTCTTCTGTCTTTCTTTCCTTCATTCTTTCCTCTTCCTTCTGCCTGTGGGCGACTCTACACTGAGTGACAAGCCAAATGGCTTCCTGTACACCAGGAAATCATTTACTACGCTGGATGGTAACCATATAACCAAATTTTGGCGCCTGGTGGTTTAGTGGGTAATTTTTTCACTCCAGGCGGATTGAACCGGTGAAGGTTTATATCCAAGGGATGGTTGGGGTTAATTGCTCACGTAGTGCCACTCAGGGATGAGTGTGGCTTGTCACTCTCATCTTAAATGTCAGGTCCAACTGCCTTGCCCCGGGCCCCTACGCTCCTCATGGGGCAACGTAGGATTGGATGATGATGAATGATGAATGATGATATATAGATAGATAGATAGATAGATAGATAAAATATGCTGTACGTCACAGTACCCTCATCTTGACTACTGCATTACTGTCCTCACAGTCAAGTTCACACAATAATCTTCACCACGGCTCTCACACCAATACACCGTTATTACACCCATGGATACTACTATCATGATTCATCTATATACCCCCCCCCAACACACACAAACGCACACATATCCATCACTGTCATTACTTACCACAGCACTCACACATCACTGTTACCACCACTCATTCATCACTTTTGCCACCATTCCCCCTACAACCACACCAGCCCTCCCACTCACCATCTCTCCTTCATTATCACCGCGACGTAACCTTGACCTCACAACCCAGTATGACCTGCGGCATCCTTAACCTTGCCTTCTCCAGTTTCAGTGAGGCTTCTTTCGCTGGCAGTGCTCTTAGGGAAATATTGTATGGATTAACCGAAGAAGATAAAACCTCTGAATCATGACTTTGGTGACTCAGTTTATTATTGTCTATGGAGGATTTTGTTTACTCTTTTAAATGACCTGCAGTGTAAATGTAGGCTAGTGTAATTCCTGTTAGTTACCTTTGAGTTACCTGGTGAAAGATTTTGACAAGATCTCCTAGTGCATGATCTGGCAGTGCTGAACGTATAATAAGTATATATATTAATAACACCAACAGCAATAACACCAACAACAAAAACAGCAATAATAATAACAGCAACGGCAATAACTACAGCCGTAACAATAAACAAAAACAGCATCAATAATAACAGTAACAACAACAACAGTAACAACTAAGAAAATTATTATTGTTATTCTTATCATTACTATTCTCTTTTTATTATTATCATCACCATTATTATTATTAGAAGGGAAAGGAGATTCAAGAATAATATTTTTTGGTGGTGTCTGCGTTGGTTCGGAATAAACAGAATGGGGAGGGACAGTGGGTTGTGAGCTGGAAAAGTGAAGTAAGCCCAGATAATATAACTAATACTACTATGCATCTTTCAGGTGGAGCGAAAAATATTTTGATGTTAGCATGTATATGGAATGGCATGCTCACACACACACACACACACACACACACACACACACACACACACACACACACACACACACACACACACACACACACACACACACACACACACACACACACACACACACACACACACACACACACACACACACACACACACACACACACACACACACACACACACACACACACACACACACACACACACACACACACACACACACACACACACACACACACACACACAGATAGATACATAGATAGACAGATAGATAGATAGATAGACAAACAGAATAGCTTAGAGTTTTATTTAACGGCTGAGAGTCATTATAAGGGAAGGAATAGATCTGAATCTGGTTATACTAGCTGGGGGTCATTTTGCGAGGCTTAGCACAGGGAGGCCCTTTGTCCTCCTTTCCGCTTGTGGTTCTGCATTACACGGTGCTGGGACGCGGCCGTGTTTTAATTCCTCGCCTCAGAGATTTTTAACTCTCGCCCCGGCCTCACTCCGCCTTTCCTCAGCCACTAACTACGTATTCATAAACATTTTTGGGCTTCAGTTGTGTATAAGGTTGCTTGGTCTTCCGCCTTTCCTCGCCTACTTCCTCGACATCTATAAATATTCATGAGCTTCATTTGTGTATATGGTTGTTTGTCTCTCCACCTTCTCACCCATTGCCTTCACATCCGAAAACTTTCTTGGCCTTCCATATTCATCAGATATTTTGAACTTAGCCTCATCAGTACCTTGCTCTCTTTATTTTTAGATTCGTTTTTTATCCACCTTGTATATAACTCCACCCGTGTTAAGAATCATCCCCAGGCCAATAAAACTCTTAAGAGATGCCTGGAATAAAATGATGAGGGTATTACCAAATTCAAGGATTTATGTTACAATACAGTTTATGAATATGTAGGCAGTAGCTAAGGAAAGGCGGAATGACGGCGGATTGAGGGTGGAAAATATCAGGTGATGAATTAAAACAAGCAAACTTATAGACTGCTTAACCCCGTCAGTCCAGTCACATGGATAAAATTTTTATTCTTGCTATCTCCAGCTGATTTTACTCAGTTGATGAGAGACGCTTCATAATGGCGGAGGTAGATAAACTCTCAACTACTTCAGTAATGGAGATCTTTACTATGTTGCATTCAATCGTCTGTGTTACAAGCAATGGTCATACAACTCACATGACAGTCATAAGCAAAGGTCATACTAACATTTTTCACCTTCGAAAGAATTGTGCACATAGTTTTTCCCCAGGTGTACAACTTTTAATATTGTTCTCTGCATGGGAGCTTTGAAATCTTTGGCTGGGGTCACGAGGCACAAACGAAGTGAAAAGCGCAGTAGTGGGTGGCCGATTCACCATAACAACATCCCCGGCCACGCAGCGCTCATTACCCTCCACTTTTTGACCGGGAGTAAACTTCGTTTGTCCCAAATCAGATGCCCTATTTTTATCTGACTTAGGACAGTGAAACTCCTGATTGTTCCCAAAACCGAACTTCGTGATGAAAGGGTATCTTTTTGACGCAAATAAAGAGATCCAATCACAAACGATGAGCATCGTGAAGAGCAAAAAGAAAGAAAAGTTTTAGTGATGATTTCATCAGTGCAGGAATGTTGGAGCAATTATGTGAATGCAGGAAGGGGATACTTTGATAAGGTCAGTAAGTGGAGTGCGTGTCCAGTGTACTATAAAACTGAGTTGCCTATAGTTATTAGGCCATTTTTACTGCACCATGTACAGCCTTCAGTAAATTCCTTCAACACCAAGCGATCCTTATTAAATTGAATCTTATTGTTTGCTGGTGGCGAGAATAGAACACATAAAATGACATCGTACGGAAGGGTTTATCATACAAGCGTGCCTGTTTCTACTTTCATCTACACCCATACAACTACTGAACACATCACAGAAAATCTCAAGTGAACTTTCAAGCGAAACAGTACTACCAAATACAGTGATTCCTGACGACAAATCACATTTATGGAAATTTGTTTATCATTACAACTAATTAAGATCCATGATGGAAACCTCCCCATGGCTGGTTCCTTACTCTTACTAGTCACCTACGTTTTCTGTCGACCAATTTATTTTTGCCCGCCGATGCATTTTCCGAGAGGTGTCAGACGAAACGATCTCCAACCATTATGTCCCCATTCAGAAAAATCCCTCTTCGCACAATACACCACCACACTTCCTTCCTCTCGAAGCTATCTCTCCACCTTGTATTTGCTTTTCCTCTCCTTCTCTTTCCAGCTACCCTACTTTCCTAAATTCCCACAATGCTTTCAGTCTTCATTCGTTCCCTACAACCAAATCACTTCAGTGTATCTCTTAAAAAGTGCTTTAACCTAAACGCCACATACACCAACCTAGTCTTGTTATTCTACTCTACTCACCAACGCGTTTTGCAGTACCAATGAATCCGGTGAAGTATAAAAAACTCATTTTTTTTTTTTTTTTTATTGAGGCGGAGATGCACTTGACAGGTTGGTGATAATTGACTGAAGGCAACGTGTCCGAATAACATTTACTAACCCATATACCTTCCTCAGATATATGTTGTCAATAAATAATGCTAACGAGTAAAGAGATTTTGAAATCATGTTGCATTCAGCCAGTCCTCACCAGCCTGTCAAGTGCACCTTCGCCTCGATAAAAAAAAAAATGAGTAGACAGTCACATTCAGGTTTCGAGCTGCCTAGTAGTATACTGTACTCGTATATGTGTGCATAATTTATCGGCTGGATTGCACACGCCTGACATTGTTGAGTAACAGTACTATACACGTGTAAACTGTCTACTATGGGTTCTGAAGGGCAACTCATCCGTAGGACCGAAGAACGAGACTTTGTCATTGAAGAAGTGATCCGCCCCACCCTATGACTCACGCGTGAGTACACGTGTGCACGACTATTTTTTTTTTTTTTTAGCCTGATATTACATCCGGTTAAACATTCCTTGACACCAAAATATATTAAAAATATACAACTGTATTAGTGCGTAACACACACGATGGTTGTTGGTTGCTGTACCTACTCATTTAACTTCATGGGTAAAAAAAAAAAAGGTTCGACGGCTGTTTGGTTGGGAATAGAAATAGTTACTGAATACGGTACTTTCTTCTGGGTGATCTCATCTCATCTCTGGCAGGCATATTACTGTTTTCTGTCTTAAATTATTATACCACAGCCACTGAGTTAACATGGCCCCCATGATGAAAGGTAAAAGTGCAAGAGGACATCTTTTTTACCTCTAGAAAGGGAGTTTTGAGAGCCTGAAAAACGCTAATTATAACTGTTTATGAGCTTTATAGATTTTTAAAATTCAATATACAGTATGATCTGAATCCACCAAATAAAACCTACTGTACTTTAATATTTCATGAATCATATATAAACTACTTTTCGTAGCAGTAGGCGGGCTGATTGTGGGCTGAAGCAATTTAGAGGAGATATACTGTAGACGAGTAAGGGGATAGAGAGGAGGGATATATGTGGGTGGGAGAAGTCGGGAAGGAGGGTATAGTGACTGACTAGGGAGTGGAGTGGACAGGGCAATGGCGGGAATGGAGTTAGAGAAGAGAAATGAGGCCAGAGAAAAGAATGATGGAACGAGGAAAATAATGACTGATAAGTACAAGTTACAGATGGAATCAGGAAATGTGGACTTAAGGAATGATGTGAGAAGGAATGGTTAAGGGAAATACAGTGAGGGAAAATTATTAAACGCTGAAGGGTGAATTTGGAATCAGCGATACAAGAGTGATATATATGTAAATGAATCGTAAAAAGGGGGAAGGAAAAAGAGGAATAATAATTTGTGGAAGTAGAAGAGTTTTTAAAAATGGAATGATTGGAAAAGTATAGACGGGGAAAATAAAAATCTAGAACAGAAATAAATAAATGGAACAAAGTAAACAGAGAAATGAAGAAGCAGGACAGAAAGAAAGAATGAATATTGAAAAGAGGGAGACAAAGGGAACAAAGGTAGATTTGTATGATGTTTGGGCGAGGAGAGCAAAAAGTGACTGAATAAAAGGAGATGTAGAAGGGGCGGATGGGATGACAAATATAATAAAACGAGGCGAGGTATGGAGGAAATGAGGTGTGAGAGAAAGAGAGAGAGAGAGAGAGAGAGAGAGAGAAATGTGTAGGGGTGGAAGGAGAGAGGTGGAAGTGAAAGGAGAGAGATGGGGATGGAGAGAGAGAGAGGTAAGTGTGTAGGAAGAGTGGTTAGGGTAGAGGAAGGGTGGTGAGGGTGGAGAAAGAAATGAAGGTGGAGGAAGAGAGGTGACAGTGGAAGGAGAGAGGTGAAGGTGGAGGAAGAGAGGTGACAGTGGAAGGAGAGAGGTGAAGGTGGAGGAAGAGAGGTGAACGTGGAGAGAGAGTATTGAGAATGGAGGGAGAGAGATGACGGAAGAGTGGGTGAAAGTGAAGTAGGCAAGATGATAGCTGAGAGGGTGGTGGGGAGGTTGAGGGTCGAGGTGAAGTGTGTAAGGCGTGAATGGAGTAAGAAAAAAGGTTTGAAATGAACGAGGTGATGATAAACAAGACAATAAGGATGAAATAGGCTGAGTAATGCAGTGGGTGGAGTCATTGGAATGAAGATGAAGTATGTGGAATAATGGCAGAGTGGATGCAGTGACGGTGGAGGGAGTTGAGGGAATGAGGGTGGAGTGGAGAGAATAAGGATGGACTGAGTGCAATGATGTGAAAGGAGGTGTATGAAATGAGGCTGGGGTAGATTAATATACCAAAGCAGAGGGAAGGCGGATAAGGATGTACTGAACCAAGTGAGGATGGGTGGCAGAAACGAGCATGGAACCGATGTGCAAATTCGAAGCAGCTGTTAATTGATGATGTGGAGTGTGTGGATCAAGTGAAGCGTGAGTGATTTGAAGGTGGAGTGGGCGATGTTTGTGAGGCATTGAAGTGATGAAACGGGAATATGATGGACGACAAGAAAGTTGAGTGGACGTCATGTGAGTACGATGAAGGTAGAGTCGATGCGTGTGTGATGAACGGAAGGTGGGGAAATGATGATGATGATGATGATGATGATGATGATGATGATGAACGAGGTGAGGGATAAGTGAACTACATGAAAGTGGAATGAGGATGGAATGGGTGAGTGGGCTTTGAACAGAGGGCATTGAATAGATGACGGTGGTGATGATGATGATGATGATGATGATGAATATGCTGCTGTTGAATATGATGATGATGAGTAACTAAATGAGGTATGAGTTGACAGATGCGAGTAGAGAGAAGGTGGAGCAAGTGAATGGATATAGAGTGGAGGGTGATGAAAGAATGATGTTAATGATGGCGATAGTAAATATAATATTGATGATGATGATGGTAGTCAGATATTAATGATGATGGTGATGATGATAGCGAAAATGATAATGATAATGGTGATGATGATAGCGAAAATGATGATGATAATGATGATGATGATGATGATAAGTCATCATCATCATCATCATCGAAATAACAATGATGGTGAACTAAACAGAGTTGGATGACTTTCATGTGAGCGAAATGACGATGTGGTGGGCGGGTGGATGGGTGAGTGGGTGTTGAATGGAGGTTGATGTGATCGGGTGGAGCCCCTGGGAGCACTTGGCAGAAGCAGCCTCCTTTGTTTACAGGGGCGTGGGAACACAACAGCACACTGGGGGATAAAATAGCTTCATTACGGTGAGAGAGAGGGAGAGAGAGAGAGAGAGAGAGAGAGAGAGACGAGGAGGGGTAAAGAGAGGTGGAGTTAATGAGTCACAGATATTTTATGAAGAAGTAATAATCAAACAAGTAGTAAGGAATGGAATGGGGTAGATAGATAGATAGGTGGACAGGTAAATAGATAGATGAAGACAGATAAATGGATAGATGGATTGATGGTTCAATAGACAGGCAGACAAGTAGATAGACAGATACGAGTAGGCAGATTAAGAGAAGGATCGATAGACAGACAGGTAGGTATGTAGGTAGGCAGAGAGGTAGAGAAGTAACGACAATGAAAAATAAGAGTTGTGAGGTGTTTGGAAAGAAAAAGAAGGCGCAAGGGGAGGAACTGAAAGAATGTGGAAAGGAACACCCATGTAAAAGGCAGGATGAGAGAGAACGGCAAGGCTTGAAATGAAAATAAGAGAGAGAGAGAGAGAGAGAGAAAGAGAGAGAGAGAGACAGACAGACAGACAGACAGACAAAAAGAGAGAGAGAGACAGACAGACAGACAGAGTTATAAGAACAAGTAGTACCTCAGAAGAACTTACGATCCATACCGAGGAGGTATCATGAAAGAAGTTGCCAGGTACACGTCGTTACTGTAATAGTGAGAGACAGCAAAAATGAAGGCTGTTCAGACCCCTCTCTCCCAACCACAACACGAGCACGAACAAAAAAAAAAAAAGATAAAGATAAATACACCAAATACGGCGGGGAAAAAAGGCAGAGCCAGGAAATTTTACAAGAAGGATGGAAACATTCAGTCTACCGCTAAATTAGACTAACAACATTTTGTCCCACCGAGTTTTGAACTGCTTTGTCAAGCAAGTGCTGGCAGCAGACTCCAGGTATTGCACATCTTGTACGTGAAATAATTACTTGAATGCAAGCCTAGCCTGCCATCGAAGATTCCTCGTCGAGTTGGTGTTTAAGCCAATTGCGTGCTGGCAGACGATGTTTTTATATCCATCAAGGATTTTGAAAACCTTCATTACTTGTCTGCGCAAAACTACTTTCAAACAGAAACTAACAGTGCCTGTAGCCTTCACTGGTATCGCATGTGCCTTATTGACTGGATCAGATTTCCAATCCATGCTTGGACTCTCTCAGGCCTGGCGTTGTTTTGATTCCCTATGTGACCGTAAGAGGAAATGGTGCAGAGGATTGTATCCTTGTTTGTAAACTGCCTGTTTCTCTCTCTTTCACACACACACACACACACACACACACACACACACACACACACACACACACACACACACACACACACACACACACACACACACACACACACACACACACACACACACACACACACACACACACACACACACACACACACACACACACACACACACAAACACACACACACACACACACACACACACACACACAGCAGAATATACAAACACAGGTAAGATGAGATGACAGATAGAGATTAATTATAGGAAACGAGAGGAAGGGGGAAAACGGAGGAGGATATGAGACAAACAAGAAATGTGATTAAAAGTGATGACTGAAGAGCCACGGAACGAAGAGATACAAGCAGGGAGACGAGAATCATCATCATCATCATCATCATCATCAATGCCAGTACATTATTTCCCAAATAATAAGAAACGGACAAAATCCAGGAAAAGGAGATGAGGAGATAAAAACCTCCTAACCGTACCTAGTTAAATAAACAATTTTTAAATCACCATGAAAACCGTGGAAGGAGAAACTGTGGGAAATTCATCAAGACAGAATAATGACTATAGATAACATTATAATTACCAGGGTATTTCGTTGATGCGCAAAATTTCCTGATGTTGGGCTGAATAAAATAGATAAATTCACCGGCAGCAAGGGAATATATAATCGAAATACCTTTAAACACTTATTTCCTGTAGTCGATTTGTTTTTAAGTGATGTAGGTGGACCAGTCACACGAGATGAACACTACGTCGTGGTTGCATGGAAAGTGAGTCTTCTTGGTTACTAGTAAATGGGCCATCAGATGAGCTGAAAGGGATGAACACTGTTTGTCAGGTTAGAAAATGCGTGATTTACAATTTGTTTCAGCATAATAAAATGGTTTGTCATTAACTCCAGTAAAATACATGAGTTCGTCCACACCACTGAAACTGTTAACACTCTCAGGCGCCTGCGACTCACTCTCGGCTGAATAAATCGTCTGGCTTTGGCATGAATAGAATACTAGAGTTGTCATGGCAATAAAAGATAGTACTCGAAGTGTTTGACCATTACCATGATATTCGCGAACGTCGTTCAGCTCTGACAATCGCATCAGGACACTGGGACTGAGGGGCGTGGTCAACAGATATACAGTAGATTAACCTCCGTACTACGATAACTTACTTCACCAGTTAATCCTTGCTACCCCTAGTTGATTTAAGAAGCATCTGTAGTACAGTAACTGAAGTGACTAATTAAGGCTATATCTGACCTCTCTTATTCAGAAAGAGTATCCTCTGGTGATTATAACCGTCTGTGAATGTTAAGAATATAATAAAGAATACTTCATTAGATACAAGGCAACAGCTGAAGATGTTTGTCAGTCTGATTTACTTCTTTAATGTCATAACAATTCTTCTGTTCTGTGCTGACTACCTCCTATTCAGTCAGGAAAAGAGGTTAGATAAAGCATATAAATATCACGTTCACTACTAGGAGATGCCCATAAGTAAATGAAAATCGTCTTACGGCAACGGGAATAAGATGGAAAAAAAAGTAATCGAAATGAAAAGTTAATAAGCATCCGACTTCGCCGCCTGCTGTGATCACGCTATCCCAGCCTCTACTATCCACCAGTTTTCCGGGGTAGAGCCTTAGCTGCTGAACTTATTGTGCACAAACTGTAGTCATGCGTAATCATATGCATTTGAGGACACAATTAACACTGCATTTTACTTAAGCAACCATGAAGCTTATCGTAAGGAAGTAGACCAATATATATATCCGTAACACAGCGTATAAGGATGTACAGTGAGGAGGTAAAGAAGGAAGAAATGGGCTTCGGAGGGGAAAAATGTTTGAGAGCTGATGCATTTCTTGTACAGCTTATTTTGTTACTCAGGTTAGATTCTAGCATAATTCTTACGTCATTATTATTATTGATATTAGTGCCATTGTTGTTGCTATCATCACCTGAGTCATCGAACGTGGACCAAAATTATGACTCATTCTGGTCTTTTGTCTGTCTCTCTCTCTGTCTGCCTCTTTGTGTTTCTTTCTCTAGAATAAAGCAGAAAAGAATAGGACGATTACGAAATCTTTTACGGATATTTCTACTGACACTGCATAAAATGATAGTATTTTGGTGAAGGTACATTACAGAGCAAGGACTAAGAGGCAACTAAATATTAGTTCATTGCGGTGTGGCAGAGGTGCTCACTGTACTGTGCGTCACTGTAATTATAGTTGCAGTTGTTGATGGCTGTGTTGGAAAGTATTATGAAGATCCTTACTTAGCGATTATTGTATGAATAAATATCGTCCTAATTTACATAATGGCAGTCACTTAGCATGACTGTTGACAAAAAATGGTTATAAGCTGTTATCTGCCCCTTTATTGCTTTTCCTGTCTTCACACTTTTGTCTTCTCTTATCTTCTGACTGTCGTTATTATTACTATCATTTTAAGCATTTTCTTGACCCTACCCCTCCTCCATCGCAGTCTTCGTCCATTTATCACGCTCTTATTACATATTCATATATTTCATCCATAAACTCTGCCACCTCGCTCCATTTTACTTTTCCTCCCTCGATCATTTCTCTTCTCCCTCAATATCCCCACCAATATTTTTTTTTTTTCACTTGTCTTCCCTCGTTTCCTTATCTCTCTCTTTTTGCATATGTGGCTCGTTTTATAAGACTGCACTTTACCAGAAGTATATTTATTTATTCCCGTAATGGTGGTACAAGATAAAGAGTTCATTGACGTATATTTTCGCTCACTGAATTTCTTGCCTCACATGAAAGTATTGACCTGATATGCAGCATTGGCGAGATGGCTTTAGAATGTTAGCGATCTGAAGTGTGTGTGTGTGTGTGTGTGTGTGTGTGTGTGTGTGTGTGTGTGTGTGTGTGTGTGTGTGTGTGTGTGTGCGTGCGCGCGCGCATTGCCTGATCCTGCTGTCAGACGAAACACACACACACACCAGTTACGAGGTTTGATAATGCCCGAGCAACACATACACAAGCCTTTAATTATAGGTTAAGTATCGACCCCATTCCTCACACTGCAAGCAGAGGTAGCGATGCCATTAACCCACTGAATCCGGCGACATCTCTTTGTAGTTAGTTTTTGCTGTTATCTGATTATTTTATTCGGTTTATGAGACTAGTAGAGAGCAAAATTATGAACGCCATAATTCAGTATCTGTAGTTCCAATAAGCTTATCCAAAACTGAGAAAAATCGTGTGAAAGGAGTAAATAAAAAGAGTATACAAGTTAATATGTCATAGATGTGAAATAGTTAACTCTTGCATAACTACACTGCTGCCCACATACCCACGCTTCCACCCACATATTCACAGTGCCACCTATATACCCACACTTCCACCCACATATTCACATTGCCCTCTTTATACCCTTACTTCGACCCACATATTCCTACTACCAACCATACATTCACACTTCACCCACATATGCAAACTACCACTCGCCTACCCACACTATCACCCACATACCCACCCAACCACCCACATATTCATACTACCACCCATATATCCACGCGTCCACGCACATATTCACACTAACACTCACATACCCACAATTCATCCCACATACTCACACTTCCATCCACATGTCCACGCTTCCATCCACATATTTACACTCGCACCCACATACCCACACCACTGCCAACATACTCATACTACCACCCACATGCCCATACCGCGACCCATATATTAACACTCCTACCCATGTACCCACTCTACCACCCACATATCTACACCACAATCCACTTATCACCCTACCACCTACATATTCACTCTACCAATCACATATCTAAACTACCACACCGTCACTCATCTGATGCTCCCACACTCACACTATTACCCACATATCCTCAGAGCCACCCACAAAGCCACACCACATAACCACACTACAACCTACATACCCACACTAAGAAGCACGTACCCAAACAACCAGCTGCATACCCAGACATATCCACATTGCTATTGATATACTCACTCTACACATTCACACGACCATCCACATGCCCATACTATCATCCGCATAGCCACACTGATACACAGATACCCATTTTGCCACTCGCATACTCACAGCGCCATCCACATAGCCACACTACCACTCATAGACGTTTACTACCACCCACATAGGCTACGCACAGTGCCACCCACATAATCACACTGCCACTCACATACCCACACTACCACCCCGCTACCACCCACATACCCACACTACCACCCTCACACTCACACTGCCACCCACATACCTACATTACCACCCACATATTCACAATACCACCCACATATAGACACTACCACCTAAGTACCCTTAGTACCACCCACATGCCCATGTTGCCATTCATATACCCACACTGCCACTTACAAACCTACACTACTTCCCATATCCCTACAATTATCGTCCATAGACCCACATTACAACCCACACATATCCATATGACCACTCACGTACCCACACTACCACCCACATGCCCACACTTGCGTACCCACACTACCAATTACACACCCACACTCGTGTACCCACATTACCACCCAAACCACATACCATATGTCTACACATCCACACACCCACACCACATCCCCACATACCCACACACCCACACCACATACCCAAACCACCATTCACACTAACAAGCACCCTCACCTTGTCCTCACCTTGTCACATGTCACTTTCTTTTCCCTTTGATCCCTTCTTGCCTTCCTTTCACTTTTGAGTTTCTTCTCTACCTCATTTCACGTCTAGCGCCTCTTACTTCGCGTCACTTCACATCACTTCATCTCACCCTCTCTCCAGCGCCATACTTCATCTCGCTTCCACTTCCTCATCGTTATCTTTGTGATTTCTTCCTAATTTCACTTCCATCATTCCACCTAAGTTCTGCTTGTATTTGCTCCACTTTGTTTCAGATACCTCGTTCAACTCCCTACTCCAAAAACCTTCAGCCTCCTCTTAGGGTCTTGAAATAAAGAGCTCAGCACATGGCCTTGACCCCGAATGACATCTTAACCAAGTAAACCATCACGCGTACACAAACACCATTACAAGACAAAAATACACACACACACACACACACACACACACACACACACACACACACACACACACACACACACACACACACACACACACACACACACACACACACACACACACACACACACACACACACACACACACACACACACACACACACACACACACACACACACACACACTTAACTGTGCTTGAGAGTTAGTGTTGGTGGTTCAATAGACGTCCCATTCATCATCCATTTAAACGCTAACACCCACGGTCCTCAGTGCTTCATTCATCACACGGGGCGTCACACTGAAATTATGGTATCAATTGGTTGTGATAATGGCCTGTGGCTGGGAATTTATGGACGAGATAAACTGACTGCTTTAGCTCTTAGATTGACAAACTGACCTTATGATAAATGTAAGATTCTAGCTATTGACTTTGAGATAATTAACACAGTGTTCTATCAATCTGCCTTACAAACATTGACACCTTTACTACAATGACGTATTTCTCATTCTTGCTATGACCAGACGATTTATTCAGCTTAGGGAAAACGTCATACAGTGCTGGGATTTATGAAGGCTATATGTAACCCATCCAGTTTTAAAGGTCTTTTTTATCCACATCTTCAACTAGTAGAAATTGATGTCATAATTATAATCTTCCCTAATGCAATGAACCTCGAAAGGAACATTAAATCTGCTGCTGTTTGCGTTTCTTTGTATTCCTCTGTACTCCTTTGGATTGGCAAGAACTAAGACTATATAATGCTTCAAAGGACCAAAGGGGCTTAATAACAATGCTCAGAATCGTTTGTATTGAGCAGTACCAATATACTCGCTGATTAACACACACACACACACACACACACACACACACACACACACACACACACACACACACACACACACACACAGAAAGAGAGAGAGAGAGAAAGAGGGAGAGAGAGAGAAATAACAATCCCATGCTATTTCCGCGAGCAGAGTTACTTTCATTACACAAACGATGACACATGAACGGTAAAAAAATATACCTGAAATTCTCCCCTCCTCGCTTCACGTTATTTTTTCCCCTCCACGCCTCTCCTTTCACTTGGACTGTCCCTCGTCTTTCCCTTTCTTTTGTTTTCCTCCCTCTACCTCGCACTTTGCGGCCTGATAGCCTCCTCACTGCTTCTCTTCTGCCTCACTTCTGATCGCCTGTTCCATCCTTCTGTTTTGCTCTTTCCACCCTAATCTTCTAGCTCGCATAATTCCCTCTCTTTCTTTCTTTCTTCTTTTTTATCATCTGTCCATGCGCTTCTGTTCTCTCTGTTTCAAAATTCCCACCTTTTCTCTCCTTCCACTTTCCTCTTATTCTCTTCTCTCCTCTCCTGTCTTCTCGCTCTGATAATCCCCTTCTCCTCACTTTATCATATTGTTCTGTTCTCTTGTTCACTTTTCTGTTTCTTCTCTCTGTCTCTTCTATTTTCTTCTCTCTAGTCCTCTCTTCTCGCTCTGAAATCTCTTCCTTCTCTTCTTTTCTCTTGCTTCTCCAGTCGTTTCCTTACCCTTTCATAATTTTCCCATATTCTTTTCTTCTCTTTCCTCTATCCCTCATCTCTCAGTCTGATAATTCCATTTTTCTTCACCTATCTTCTCTTTTGCCCGTAATGCTTCCCTCCAATTCCTCCATTTCTCTCTCGCCTTCTGATTTCCTCAGATCTGTAAAAATTCTGTTAATACCCATACAGATAAAAAATATGTATTACGAAAAAAAGGATTGCTTGGAAAGTGCAACACCCGGGACAACTGGCTGACCAAAGGGCTGAACATTTGACTATGCTCTGTGACCTTGACCTTAGACCGTTAAAATCGAATCAGTTTATTTTTGCCTGTCCTTAATCCTTCCATCAACTTTCCAGGTCGGACAGAATTGTCTAAACTGACCTTTCCCTGTGATCTTTACCTCTAACATATTGTTCTCAAAGTCGAGTATCTTCATCCTTAATTGGGCCTCAGTCCTTCCACCAACTTTAATCCAGATCAAATGACAGCTGCTTAAATTATAAGGTGAAGGACTTACCCTTGTTTTGTAAACTTGATTTTGACCTTTCCTTGTCAACTTTAACTTTGACTGATTATTCACAAAACCGATTCCTTTTATCCTAGCCTAACCCTAAACCCGTCAACAAAGTTTCGTTAAAAATCGATAAGAACTATTTAACGAACTTTGCCATGTCATTTTGACCATTGACCCATTGTTATCAACTCTTTGGCTGACCTTCAACCCTTTCATCAAGAGGAGTCCAAATCAGATCAAAACACCTTTGCTTGTTTTTATTGACACACAGACACATGGGTTGAAATTTAACCTTGTCCTCTAACTTTGACATTTGACTGATTGTTCTCAAAAGTCATGTCTAGTCGTTCTTGCCTTACCCTCAACACTACCACCATGTTTGAAGTAACTCTGACAAAAACTCGATAATTTGACTTCGCTAAGTCAGACTTTGACCTAGACTTGTAACTTTGGTCGTTCACCTGTTAATTAAAAACATCTGGTCAACTGCTTGGCTGTCCCTCAAACTTTCTACCAAGTTAGCTAAATCGGATTAAAACTGAGTTATTTCACACACACACACACACACACACACACACACACACACACACACACACACACACACACACACACACACACACACACACACACACACACACACACACACACACACACACACGACCAGCAAAACATAACACCCTCTTTTTGCTCCGCGAGCTTCTGTATAAAAAATTTTTCAAAAAAACACTTGTAAATCCCAGTAAAATTAGAATAGGACTGTGTAATTCTCTGACTGGTAAACAAAAACAAGTGATACACAATACATATGATCAGTTGCAATAAAAAAGCAACTTGGGGACAGACACTCATTTTGTCAAGCACGTAGTTACACACACTAATAACCACATTCAGTTTTGTATGAAGGCATTAACGAGCCCGCGCACACATACAGACGCAGACGCACGCACGCACGCACACACACTCACGCATATATATATATATATATATATATATATATATACATATATATATATATATATATATATATATATATATATACATAAATCCTGAACGCATATAAGCAAACGATCAAGCACACAGTTAAATACAGAAAACCACAAACGAACAAAGAAGCATAAATCCAAGAACATTTACCTAAACAAAGAAACACACACACACACACACACACACACACACAGATGCAGTGTTATTTCTCAAGGCTCAGTTACATTCAGTTAACAAATGATGTTACATGATCAGCAAAAAATGTACTTGTAGTCTTCTCTCTTTTTGCTTCTCCGGCTCTCTCCTCTCCACATTTCTCCCACTTTAACTTCTCCTATTGTTTCTTTCTCTTATATTGTTCCATCCAGTCATACCTCCTAATTGTGATAGTCTACTAAAATATTTTCTTGCTCTGTTTTCCTTCTGCTCTCTGCCCTGCACTGCTCTTTTCTTGCTCAGATAACCTCCTCTCTCTCTCTCTCTCTCTCTCTCTCTCTCTCTCTCTCTCTCTCTCTCTCTCTCTCACATTGTCTCACCTCCAAAAAAAAATAACACCCGCACAGGCAAAGAAACCACAATAAGAAAAATAAAAAGGAAAGGAAGAGTGTATGAATAATATTACAAACAGTTATAAAAAGAAATAATTATGATCCTGCATAAAGGATAACAAAATCGCAAAATGTTCGTACTAAAAAAGAAATTATAAAAAGTGCAGAGAGGAAATATCAATAAATATCAATATCAACTCTGTCACTGACACGGCTGTTATCACACAGCATCGCTTAATATTGTGTGATGACACGAATATATGTACATGCACAAAGGACGGACACACACACACACACACACACACACACACACACACACACACACACACACACACACACACACACACACACACACACACACACACACACACACACACACACACACACACACACACACACACACACACACACACACACACACACACACACACACACACACACACACGTACGTACAGTCAAATACAGGAGTCCATTTGCCTCCCCAGCCCGTCTTTCACCTGTGGATTCATAAAGACCTGAATGTGACATAATATACAAAGATACATACTATAATCCACAGAAGAATGATAACTTAAATCTCAGTCCACTACGCGACATTAGTGCACGTCCACACGTGTGCTAGAACATGTGCTGGGAACATGTAAATAACACAATAACGAACAAGCTGCAAATATGCTCGGAGCAGCAGCGTCCAGATCATGTTGGCAACATCATGATGAAGTCTCAGCTGCCTCGTATGATCACACTAAGATTATCCCATCACCTCTGTTGCCAGCAGGTTTGAAACTGCGCTGCAACATGTTTGCATACATCTGTCCAAATACTGTTGCATACATGTATCCAAACATGTTGCCAGCCGTGTTGTCAACACATGTTCAAGTACACATGTGAACGCGCCCTTAAGCGTCTGTGAATCCAGTGGCAAAACAGAAACATGGGAGGCGAACAGGTTTTACATTTGACTGTACATCCGACTCGAATCCTAAGCGTTAAACGTATTCCGTCTCTGAACATCCATCCTCCCGTCATCTTAAACCCACATCCACCATAGCGCATTAACGTTATTAATATATAATTTACCATTCACATACAGAGTTTCCAGCACCATTATTAGACAAAAGTAATTATGATCTGACCATTACAACGAGGATGCTCCAGCTTAATAAATGTGCAACATAAACACATACATAGGTGCCACATCGCCCTCCACTCCCTCTAGTACTTTGAAGTGAACGCGATTTTACAGACATACATGTTTATCCCTTCACTACCATGTCTTTTGTGTTCTGCTCTTGTTATCTTCAGCCGATTGATTTCAGCCTAGAACAGACTTCAGTGACTGGAAGGATCGGATGCAGCCTTCATAAACCCCTGAGTTGTGAGAGGTTACTCATAACATAAATGAAATCTTCTTAAAGTAACAAGAATAAACTAAATTACGTCGTATCGGTATGGAGTATCTTAATAAACACACGAGATCACGGAAACAATAGACACAAACACAAATACACACAAGCAAGCATACATCAAAGCAGCACACATAGCAGGCTGGTAACACATGCAAACAAACAAATGGATTACAACACACTCAGACACAACAACACACACACACACACACCAAGAGACAGGTACACAGAATGAAGGAAATAACATTCACAAACACGCGCATGGCCCCATAACTACAGTATCATTATTTTCATTTTCTTAAGCAATTCCAGATGATTTTATTCACTTGAGGAGACACTTGTGGAACGGTACAAATTTTTAAATATATTTTACTTGCATTAGCTTCATTATTACTAGGTAGCTGCTCTTTAATACCTTCCAGTTATAAATGACCTCTCGTGCTGAAAGGTTTATTGGCAGCTTGATATAAACCATTCAGGCCGAAAAATATCTCATAGACTGCATAAAAGGAGTTGTTGATAAATATTAAATTGACTACCATCTTCAGGAGTAAAATCAATATATCGTCTTCGATCTGAAGGGCTGAAGCACACAGTCATTTCCTTCAGCAGGGTGGAGGAAAATTTAACGGGAGTTCCCTTGTTGTTGAGAAACAGAGATAAAATACTGTAGGAACGCTAAGAGGGGGAAGAGGAGTACCAAATAGTACAAAGAAAAGCGGACTGCAACAGCTCTATTGGTCCTTTCGAGGCTGTTTATTACAGGGTAGGTTATAACTAACTTAACTATTATATCAAAGACGATAGGAAATTGCCTAAGACGATAGGAAATTGTGAGAAGAAACATCATGCAGCATAGAAAAGCTGTCATGGAAATTTCTTGGGAAAGGGTGAAAGGAAACATATATTTACTAGTTGGCATGCAAGATGAACACATCTAGTCAAATTAGGAACATGTTGTTGTTGTTCTATGGTTACTGGTACGCCCTCCATGTTTTGAACAGCAAGGCATCTTCATTCATAAATGTATTATTCAGAAGTGAACATGCTCACCTGGAGATTAGAAGACAAATATTTATCCAGACGGTTTTCAAAGTTAACCACAAAAGGAAACAACTTGTTCCATATATTTACAACTCTACCGTGTGAGTAGAAACACTTGCCAACGATTTTGTGTCTGTTTCTTCTAGTATAATTCGACCGATCTGCTGTGAAGTAGGCTTACTTTTCGGCAGCCATATTATCTTGTCCTTTGAAGAATTTGTATTCCTGAATTAATTCCTCTTGTTGTCTGCTCTTAGTTAAGGTAAACAGTTTTTTTTTTCAATCGTTCCTCATATGATTTATTTCCCAATATTGGTATCAATTTTGTCGCTCTTTGCTGTACTCTCAAGTTCTCCATGTCTTCTTTATAATTAGGTGACCAGAACTGGACGGAATACTCTAAGTGTGGGCCTACCGAGGAATTATACAGGGCGAGGACGATATTATTCGGTTTATATTCATATGCACTACTCAAAATCCAGTCAGTTGATTGGCTTTATTTAACAGCCCCTATTCTCGTACACTGCCGGCTTGGTTTCCGAACTCTGATTATTATTAAATCACCTGAGTATTTTTCATTGTTTACACTATCAAATTGGACATTGTTCATGCTCTAACTAACCTATACGTTTTGCTGCCAATGTATAGCACTTTACTTTTATTTAATACTGAAGTCCATATGTCATGCTTGGTCTCAGTTAAACGGTTGAGCAAGATTTCTTTGAATTGCCTGCCTCTGCAGTGTTTGGTCTGCTGATACGTATTGTAGTATAATCGGCAGATCTAGAAATCTTACAAAATAATCCATCATCAGTATAATTTATATAGACCGATATAGACAGATAGATATATATTTGAAAAGAATTAGATCTAACACTGAACCCTGTGGCACTCCACTTCTAACGTTTATCCAGTCTCATTCTTTTCCATTTACTACAACACTTTGCTTTCGTCCGGTAAGCCAATCTTCGTTCCATCAGAGCACACTGATACTGAAACCATGTGCTTCTGAAAACTTTAACATCGGAAGGAGTCCTTTGTGTGGAACTCTGTCAAGAGGAGGAGGAGGAGGAGGAGGAAGAAGAGGAGGAGGAGGAAGAGGAGGAGGAAGAGGAGGAGGAGAAAGAAGAGGAAGAGGAGAAGGAGGAGGAGGAGGAGGAGGAGGAGGAGGAGGAGGAGAAGAAGAAGAAGAAGAAGAAGAAGAAGAGGACGAAGAAGAAAAATATACTCCTAGTAACACGATGGGTAGGGAAGAGTTGGTCAACGGAGAGGAAGGAAAAAGAAGTAGAAGAAAACAAACAGACGAGTAGGAAGAAGAACATAGAAATATAAGAAATAGTTGAAGAAATAGATGAGGAAGGAAAATAATTATGAAGAAGGAAGAATGGCTGGACTAGAAAGAAAGGGGAGGAAGGGGAGGGGGGATGAGTAACATAGTGCAGAATAGAGAAAACTGAAAACAAGAAATAAATGATATAAGAAGGGAAAGCAAGCGGAAAGGTCGCAGAACAAAAGAGACTAGCTGGAGAAGGAGGAAGAAACTCAAGACAAAGCAGAAAGTGTAAGCCAGATACGAGGAAGAAAACGAGGATTAATAGGAAGAAGAGAAAGGAAGCAAAGAAAACAGAAAAATTGGAAGAGGAGGACGAGAAGGAACAAAGTATAAGATTTAAGTGTATATAGATATGAAAGAGTGAAGAATAAAAAGCAAAGGAATAATCTAGAAAATGCAGTAACGCCACGAGAAATCAGAAAGAAAATTAGAAGAAAAGAAATAAGAAAATGGAGAGGAAGAAAAATAAGACGTCAGGAATTTGAAGCCGAGGAAGAGAGAAGAGGAGGAAGGGTGCGGAGGAGGAAATATCTGAGTGGAGAGGGAGAAAGAGAGATTTGATGGGAGCGAGAAGGGGAGGGAGGTAGAGATTGGACGAGAGAGAAAAGGGGGAGGGGGAGGAAAGTCTGGAAGAGTAAAATGACAATGTGTGTGTTTGTAAGAGGCTAAAAGGAGAACGAGCAAATGAAACTAGCACAAGATGTGGGAAACTGAGAAAAAACGAGAGAAAGAGAGAGAGAGAGAGAGAGAGAGAGAGAGTCAGAAAATGCGACTGAGAAGAATAAAAGACAAAGGAAACGTTGGAGACTTGAATATTCTTGAGCACAAAGAAATTAGGCCATTAAAAAAAAAAAAAAAAAAAAAAAAGGCGACAGATAAGGGCAAACATAATCGCTGCAGGGTAGCCGAATGACGAAGAAAAATGTGTAAGAGAACAAAGGATATAATGTTAAGGTAAAAGTGAAGGCGAGGAAAAAGAGGAGAACTTAAGTGATTTTGAAAGAAGTGGAAGAAACTTGGAAAGGTCAAGGAAGCCTGGAAAGAAGAAAAGGTTAAGAGCACGTGATTAAATCTCTCCCTTCCCCGACTTTTTTTTGTTTATTTTCTTGATACCCCAACGTGATTTAACCCTTTCACTCCGGGGACATCTGCTTTGTTGATTCTTTCTTCCGACACACAATCCACTTAGAAATGACCTCTTGTGATAGGGGGTTAAATGAAAGCTTTATATAACCCCTTCATTTCTAACAGTCTCTCCCAAGCCACATAAAATCTGCAGTAGACAGCAAGAAAAAAAATCGTAGTAAGTGGGTTTGTGCAGCTTAGGGTGTACCTCTTTTTAATGAAGGATACAGAGACGGTCACCATTAACCTTTTCCACTGCGAGATGTCCTTTCTAAGATGAGTGTAACAATCTGAGAATAAATATAATGGATTAGAATAATAAGACGCCATCGTGCTGGAAGGAAAGTGAAGAGAAAACCAAATATAAACAGTGAAAATGGTACCGTCCGAGCTTCATACATCCTGAGTCTATATACGAAATTTAGGCTGTAGCAGATGTATTTTATAGTATATATATTCTGCCACCAGATGATTTTAATCATCATTGGGGAGACTATACGAACTGGAGGACGTATTCATTAATGCTTTCTCAACTAGAGATCTGTCGTGCGTGAAAGAAAAATAGTTGTCTGTTTTTAAGAGTAATATAGATAAATACGTCATCAGATTGCAGTGAACAAACAGGGAGCTGGTAGTATACCGGCATGTAAAAGTGTGTGGAACACAAGACGACCGATAGGCAGCAGAGACTGGAAAGATTTATATCAGAGTCGGGCGTATGTGTGTACAAATTCAAAGTAAATGGTCACATCTAACTGAAGAACCACTGCATGTGCTGACGCTGACTCCAGAACAATTACAGCATTACCAATTTTTTATGCACTGCATTCACAGCAAACAACTTTCCCTGATATCTTATGATGAGGGGTTTATTCTGGTCATCACTCTCCCTTTGTGGAGAATGTTCGGTGTTGCAGTAGATATATGGATTGACAAAGAAAATAGAAGAACGATAGAAATTAATATCGTTTACACCTTCTCTCATTCCGGGTGCCACATATGGAGAACAGAAATGTCTGTCGTCCGTCTGTCTGTGTGTCTGACAGTTATCAAACTATTCCTAAACGGCTGGACATATTTTAGTTTAATGTAGCATCCAAACATGGATGGAATATCTAATTATCATTCGAGGTGGGTCAGTGACGATAACCCAATTTATGACTTACAATTAGATTTGAGCTCTGTTGCCATATCAAGTTTTTGAAAAATCTGTCCGATAATTAAGGATGAGTATAATGCTGCAGAGATAGATGAGAGAAGAAAAAGATGATTATTCCCTCACAGCTTATGTCCTTTACTAGGATGACTTATTTTATATTACAGCCACCGTCAGACGATTTGTTTTAGCTTAGAGTTTTCAAGATGGAGAGGTTGGATATACCTCTCGTTAACTTGATTGCATAAGATCTTCTGAACTGATTAATATTGTTTGGTATCAGTAAATAATAAATAAATAAATAAAAGTACTCAGGCTAAAGGGTTTTAAAAGGAACGACCTTACAAAAATCATACGGCCTCTCTCACTTCGTTCCCTGAACTGAAAAAATATTTAAACTTATCTCTACTTCCCTTTCCTGGTGCATTGATCCAACCGCCGTGCTACTTTTATTCAGGAGAGGGAAACCTGCAGGGGAGAAGAGAAGAAGAGAAACGGTGTACCACTGTCATTACTACTACTACTACTCTTATTCGTCATTGTACGAGAAGTACGGATGGTGGTTATCGGTTATGGGTAGTTGTAGTAGTAGCAGTAGTAGTAGTAGTAGTAGTAGTAGTGGTGGTGGTGGTGGTGGTGGTGGTGGTGGTGGTGGTGGCAGTGGTGTAGTTGCAGCAGTAGTAATCCCACTAGTATAATTGTACGCCACCCTAGCTCCCCCACCTCGCTTCCTGCTCCTTAAGTGCTACTCAGTTTTAACTTTTAACTGCAGTTGCGTTTATTTGTTCATTATTTGTTAGTTCCATATATATATATATATATATATATATATATATATATATATATATATAGAGAGATAGATAGATAGATAGATAGATAGATAGATAGATATATATATATATATATATATATATATATATATAAAATTATGTGCAGAGAGAGAGAGAGAGAGAGAGAGTATATAACAGTAATTATTGACTGGGAAAATCCAAACAAGTCCAAGGTGACGTTTTACCAGTGTGACTGAAATGTTTTCGCTTAATGTTCAGCATCATGCAGATACAGCATTATGAGTCAAGGTCAATTTTTTCTTATATCGTGTTGTTTTCGTGTTTATGATTTCTTTGTTGATTTGGACTGTTTATTTTTAGTTTTTGCTGCTGTTAATACAATCGTCATAGTCGTAACCCAAGACCCCACTCGGTCGCTGGATTGTGCAGGATCAAAAAAAGACAGAGAAGAAAAGGGAAAAACAAAGACGTTGAAAAGAAACATTATTAACTGAATGCCGTACCCGGTAAAACTGGCCAAATGTTCCCTAACGCATAGCTCTTTCATTCATGATCACCATAAAATGATCCACCATTAGCATAATACACTGATATCACCATTATCGTCATGGTGAGTACTACCAGCAGTTAAAATTGTACCTGATACATCACCATCATCATCACCAGCCCGACCTCTTTTTTTACCTAAGAACGGGATGAAGTAGGGCCCAGAAAGCAAGAGAAAAAAAAATGATAGGGGAAGCTATAAAGAGTCCGCCGAATCAAATGCGCCACACGGTCGTTCACTCATCATTTAAGTCTCCGGAATCCTGGCTCCTAAAAGAAATATATGGAATTCGTAACCTAGTATCCTTTGACCTGCCGAGAGACTGTGAATCTGAATACTATGCCCTTCTTTACTATGCCTGGGATTTGTGTCTGCTGAATACAAGTGTCTGGTTGTAGTCAGAATGAACTGCGTAGGTCCATTGTCTTGGCAAGTGGAAATAAAATGAGAAAGCAAAGAAGACGAAGTACTACACACACACACACACACACACACACACACACACACACACACACACACACACACACACACACACACACACACACACACACACACACACACACACACACACACACACACACACACACACACACACACACACACACACACACACACATCCATAATAACACTTTCATGTGGCAAAGTGAAATGTGATTTCTGACACAAATTACACAAACATACAACTAAAATATTAAGCGCTGACAGCCAAACAAGAAAGCACCCTTCCACTTTTGGTGTAATTTCCATTGAGATGCCTTTCCATTGCCTACATGGCCAATATCTAACTAAATCTTAACATACTATTGCTATGTTGTTAATTATTATCGAGTCCCAAATTCAGGCTCCAAACTCGAAAACTGTTTTAGATATCCGCCATGTCAACCAGGAAGCAATCAAGGAAACAACCAAGGAAGCAAACCCAAAAGCAAACAAAATGAACGTGAAGTTTCCCGTTTGGAATTTCAAGCAGGACGACTGGTGGAAAGAGAGAGAGAGAGAGAGAGAGAGAGAGAGAGAGATTTTAGGTGGTACAGGAAACATCGTAACATCTCTTATTTTAAGCGACTTATGATGCGTAGTGTACCTGCGTTTTCTCTTTCACAGTATTCATATTTTTTTTTCCTAGGATCTGTCTGTTCTCCCCTTTGGGGCTAAGATGTGAATGAATGTGCTTGAATGGATGAGTAAATGGGGAGTGTGTCGTCCTGTCTCGGCTACCTCCCTTTCCTTGGGGGAAGCAGCCTAGGTATATAGATAGACAAATAGGATCGACGTAGTGTGCCTCAGTACCGTGCATGAAAACAAAAAATGTGTAAGACGCAAATGTAATCGCAATGGAAAGGGGGCCACGAAGTCAACTATAACACTTAGGATATAGTCCAGTATATATATGATTGAAATGTCCTAACTGAGGGGAGAAAGAGCAGAGTCCAGTGTAAGATGCAAGTGTTATAAATGAGGGATGTAGAAAGAGTAGAGTCTAATATACGATGAAAGTGCTCTGACTGCGAGAAGTAAAAAGAGCTACCCAGCATACGATGGAAGTGTTCTGAGAGTAGAAATGAGCCTCTTTGTATATACGATGCCATTCTTTTTAGCAGTGAAGCGTGACCGTGGTTCCATTTAGATGATTAAAGTGTATGTCAGAGGGTAATTTATGTGATTAGAAATTGGTTTATTCTGATGAGATGGCGCTAGCTCACACTCGCTTGTCAGGGGAGAAAAGTCCATTCTTACACCTACTGTAGATCATAATTCTCTCTCTCTCTCTCTCTCTCTCTCTCTGTATATATATATATATATATATATATATATATATATATATATATATATATGTATATATATATATATATATATATCCCATTGGATCCCAGGGGTGCTGGGCGAGGCATGGCACTGGATGGGTACTAAGCGTACCGCCCTCCGCCTATCGGCTCATAGTCGCGAAGCTCATAGGTCCCTACCCGGTGGTTCCCTACTTTATAAAGACTTGAAAAATCCCAGTTCTGTCCAATATTGCGGACACTGGGCTCCAATGGGATATATATATATATATATATATATATATATATATATATATATGTGTGTGTGTGTGTGTGTGTGTGTGTGTGTGTGTGTGTGTGTGTGTGTATGTGTGTGTGTGTGTGTGTGTGTGTGTGTGTAACCAAAATATCTCAGTTTTATACGATTTTAGCCAAACTTGATAGAGAGGTTGACGTTTAGTCCAGAGGTTAATCTTTTATTTTTTAGAACAGTCGGCCTAAGATGAGGGTCACAGGTTTAGGTCAATGTTTAATTTAGGAAGATTAATTAAAACAGTTTTTGTCCATTTTGACCAAACCAGGACTAAAGGTTGAAAGTATGACAAGAACTATGGGAGTCAATTTTGAGAACAATCAGTCAAAGGTCAAGGTCACAGGAGGTCAAAATTCGAGCCGTATGTCTGCATGTAAGCAACATGACTAAAACAGTTTTCATACGATCTGAACCAAACTTTATGGATAGGCCGCGGATCAATCAAGGAGATGACATTTTGTTTTTGAGAACAGTAGCCAAAGGCCAAGGTCACATGGTTAGGTCAGATTAAGCAGATTTTATCCGATTATGACGAAAATTTGTGGATAGTTTCAAAGGGCAGTTAGATCAAGGACACAGAGAAGGATCAAATATCTAAATCACAGAACAAGATCAGGTCAAACTGTTTTTATTTAAGACCAAACTTGGTGGAAACGTTGAGGGTCAGGCAGTGATTAAGTAATTTGAGTTTAGGAACAATCGACTGAAGGGCACGGTTACAGTAATGTCAGATGTTTAGCCTATAGACCAATTGCTGAGCACGGGTGTTGCAATCCCTTACTGTTCCATGTTACCTATGCAGTCTCTAGCGATTGCAGTTTCATTTACTTGTGGATTTCTTGCTTCTCGTTGCTAATATTGTCATGTTGTGTATTCTGGTCTTCTAAGTATTTTCTATGTTTTTGTCATACCATTATTTTTTTTACCGGTATCTTACTTTTATTTTTTATTTTTAACTACTATGTTCTGTCCATTCCTTCATCTATCAGTATTTTGCTTTGTTTTTATCATACTTCTGTATCTTTCTCTTTTTTATCTTTTTCATCATATTTCTGCAAATTTTACATTCTATAACAATCTTTTTTCTTTCTTTCATTTCTTCTCTGCTTTTCAGCAATTTTTTCTGTTTGCCTGTTCTTTTTTCGACTATTTCACATCGTTCTCTTCGTCCATAATGTTTTTTGTATGTTCTGCATCTCCTCTTTTATACTCATCTGTTATTTAGGGTTTTCTACCTTTTTTTTCCGTATTTTTTTTCTATCCCCAATTTTGGATTCTGTCATGTCATCCTACTTTTTTGGTCACTTCCTTTCTTTTCATTTTATCTTTTGTTACTAGTCTTTAGTTAATTTCCCTTTCTTATGCCCCAATTTTTATTTTCTGTCTCTTTTCTTCTAACTTTATTTCAGCTCTGTGACCTACCGTTTTCCGTACCCTTTGCTTCTATTCTCTCCTCTTTTCTTTTCACCCTTTTTGTTTTTTGTTTTTTTTAACCGTCCCCGCCCCGGAGGGGCTCGGAGACGGGTATTGTTTTCACTTGGTTTGTCTGTTTGTTTGCATGTCTGTTTGTCCGTCTGTCTGTCTCTCTGTGTGTCTGTCTGTCTGTCTATCTATTTGTTAACAGGTTTACCGGAGAACACTGGTGCGATTTTGACTAAAAATTACAGGGATGATGGGCTATGACCTTTTGATCGCCTAATTAAATTTTGGGCCAAATTGGGCCAAGGCCCAGGTAGTAGGCCTAAAAAATGTAAAAAAAAAAAAAAGTGTAAACAAAAATCTTTTTTTCGCCGTAACTTCTTTCAGATTCATCATATCGACATGAAACCAAAACCTAAAAATCCCTCTCTCAGATCTGCTTCCTATAACATGCCTCATTATATCAGGGGGGTCACCCCCGAGTTAGCAGCAGGGGGGTCTATGTCAGGTGGGTCGAACCTAAAAATTGAAATGGGCGTAAAACCGTAAATTTTCGCCCGATTTACTCCAAATTTGATATGTGACATCTTTGACTAGATAGTCTGCTGTGTTTTTACGTCAGCACTAAAATGGCTGCCGGGGAAGGGCTTGCTGTGCCTTGGCACCGCTTCTTGTTATCGCCCACCTTTAAAAGGCGGAGCGATAATGTTTTTGCCTGCCTCTGCGTATCTGTCGGCGTGTGTGTGTGTGTGTGTGTGTGTGTGTGTGTGTGTGTGTGTGTGTGTGTGTGTGTGTGTGTGTGTGTGTGTTCCCATTGTATCTCATGAATGGTTTGAGCTATCAACATGAAACTCTCAGGGTAACAAGATATGGCCAAAATCTTGGCCGAGTTCGAAAATGGGCACTCGGGGTCAAGGTCAAGGTCACCAGAATGGCTGTCAGAGGTCAGCTACATTATATTGCCCACATTTAACGCCATTGTATCTCATGAACGGCTTCAGCTATCAACATCACTCCTTCAGGGTGAGATGTGGCCAAAATCTTGGACTTAGTCAACAGCATATTCTGGCGGGCGATTAGCATTCGGCTTCCGAGTGTTTTTCTTTCATTTACTTTATTTTAGCTCTGTGGCCTACTGCTTCTTTTCCTTTTTCTCCGATTCCCTCCTCCTTTCTTTAGTCAGTGTTCTCCTGTTATTCTCTCATTCCTCGTGTATTTCCTAATTGTTTTCCTTCCGAGTCACGTATTATTTAGAGATGACAGAAGGAGAGGAAAATCCGTGAAAGGACTGAGGGAAGCATTAATGATGAGGAAGATGAGGGGTTGAGGAGGAAGGAAAGAATGGAGAGAAGAGGAGAACAGTGGAGAGACGAGGAAATGAGAGGAGAGGAGAGGTAAAGAAAATAGAGAGGAGGACAAGGAGGATGAAACGAGAGGAAAGGAGAGGCGAGGAAGTGGAAGAAAGAGAAGGAAGTGGAGAGGAATGGGAAGGGAGAGAACGGGGGATGATGAAAATGACAAGCTGGCAAGGGAAGACGAAGAAGAGAGAGAGAGAGAGAGAGAGAAGGATAGGTGTGAGGTGGGAGATAAGAACGATTGAGGAAGAGAAGAGGAAGGAAAAGAGAGACAAGGCAAGGAAGCGAAAAGGTAAGAATATGAAGGAGGGGAGAAGAGGATGGGGAAAGAAGAGAAGTAGAAGGAAAGGAGAGGAGAGACTAGCAGTAGGGAAGAAAGAGAAAAGGAGAAAGAGGAACAGAGAGGTAAAGACGTAACGACGATTTCAAAGATGGCAGGATGGGAAAGGAGAAAAGAAAGAGCAAGAAGAGTTAAGAATGCAAGATTGTCAGCATTCCTTAGCAGATACACCTACAATACACTGGCATACTACTGTGCAAATTGTAAGGATGATTAATACGCATGCAGACAGGTTCCTCAACTTTGTGTGTTTGTATGGTTTTACTAATGACCACATAAGACCCTTTAAAATACATAAATAAGACTTAAATAAATGAGTTATTTAAGAGGAGCTTGTGGAGTCACGTGGAGAGACAGGCTGACGAATGAGGATATAAAGGAGCGTTGTGGTGTTGATGTGGATGTGATAGGAAGCGTTGTGAGGAACACACTGAGGTGGTTTGGCCATGTGGAGAGGATGGAGGGTGAAAGACTGACGAAGAGAGTGTATGTGAGTGAGGTGGAGGGTGGAAGAGGGAGGGGGAGACCGAGGATGAGATGGAGGGATGGGGTGGAGAGGTATATGAGAGAGGGGGGTGTGAGTTGGGAGCAGGGTAGTGAAATGGCGGGGGACAGGGCGACTTGGAGGCGATTTGTTTGTGGCCACCCCAAACGGGATTGAGGCGTCTGGCAATAGATAGATAGATAGAATAAGATGGAAAAATAGTGTCTGGCCTTATTTGCCTAAGGAATATTTTAGTCAATTTTGAAGTTAATTGGTAGAAATAAACTGAACATTATTTGGAAGAAAAATGAAAGAAAAGGCAGAAAGAAACGAAGCAATTACAAGAAGACTCCGCTATTGTGTGGAAACCAAAAGTTGAAAGACAGCAAGAGGAGAAGAAAGGAAAAGAATGACGAAAAAATAGATAATGAAGAAGTGAAGAGTGAGGGAAGACAAAGAGAGGGGAGGCGAGGAAATAAAGAAAGAAAATATGCAGGAAGAAGAAAATGTTGGGGAAAAAAAACGAAACGGAACATAAGGAAGAAAAGAAAGAAAATGGATAGCCTAAGAAGGAGAGAGAGAGAGAGAGAGAGAGAGAGAGAGAGAGAGAGAGAGAGAGAGAGAGAGAGAGAGAGAGGGAACATGTAAAGGCACAGAATACGAAAGGTAAAACAAGGCGGTTTGAAGTAAGAGGGATGTGGAGGTTCGGGAGGGGAATAAGGAAGGAAGGAAAGGGGAGGAAGGAACGCTAAGACGGAAAATGGAGGAGGCAGACGAAGAAATAAGCGAACAGGAAAAACATGAACAGAAAATAAAAGGGAGACGGAAGACTTAAGCAAGACAAATTGAATGGAGGAAGAATGTGAAAGATGAGATGAGGGTAGTGACGAGGAAACAAAACAGTGCAAGAAAAAAGGGAAAGCCAGGAGAGGGAGAGAGAGAGAGAGAGAGAGAGAGAGAGAGAGAGAGAGAGAGAGAGAAAGAGAGAGACAGACAGAGACAGACAGACAGACAGAGAGGAGGAGGGCATAACGAAGGCAATGAAGCGTGGCAAAAATGTAGCTGAGATGTAAGGAGAGAGAGAGAGAGAGAGAGAGAGAGAGAGAGAGAGAGAGAGAGGGTCATCTGATAAAGAAAAGTAAAGAAGAAGGATTGGATGGAGAGAGACGGAGAGAAGAGACAGAGAGAGAGGGGGGGGAGGGGAGCGGAGAATGGTCATATAATAAGGGAAAATAAAGGAAGGAAGGATAGGAGGAAAGGACGTAAAAGTGGAAGCACGGAAGGTCAGAAGATAAAAAAGGGAGGGAAGGGGGACCAGAAATAAACAGGGAAGAAGAGAAAGAGTGAGAGAAAGACAGAAAGAAGGAGAGATAAAGAGTGAAAGAAGGAGAGATAAAGAGAGAAAGAAGGGAGGAGGAGGAGGCGACATAAGTAAAGACAAAGGAGAGACGCAAATAACAATAAAAAAGAAAGGAATCAGAAACAGAAATAAGAGGAAAGAAGTAGGGTACGAATAGCAGGGACGAAGTTTGGGAAAAAGGAAGAGGAAAGAAATACAGTCAAGGAGAAGGGAGGAGAGAAAACATTATGAAAAAATATGGTTGACAGAAGATCCTGCACACTCTCAGACGGAGAAAAAGTGAGATAAGGTAAGATGAAAGCTAGAGGGGAGAAGGAAGGGCAAGAAAATGAAAATGAAGGAAGCAGTGAGTCTAAGAAACGACGGAAGAGGGAGTGGAGAAAGGACGATGGATAAGAAGACTGTAGGAAAAGAAACGGAAAGATTAGCACGACAGGCAGACACAGGCAAAGAGAAAAAGAAAAGGAAGAGGAAGGGACAGGAAGAGAAGAATGGAAGGCAAAGAGGAAAGAAAAAGATGAAGAATAGGGAACAGAAGCGACAGACCACGAGAGCAGGAGAAAAAATGAAGACAAGAAAACTGGACTTGAGAGAAGAAGGAGAGACAGCTGAGGCAAGGACGAGAAAATATACGAACGAAAAAAGATAGAGAGGCTAGGAAAAGGACCAAAATATATCAAAGACAAAGAAAGAACAGTTGAGGCAAAAACGAGGAGGAGAAGGAGGCAAAAGACTAAAAGAAAATGTATAAAGACAGGAAAAATGTGCAAGCAATAGAATGACGGAGTTTAATGACATATAGGGAAAAGAGGACAGCAAAATACAGTAGGAGAAATTAAAGACGACGGAAAATATGCAAATAAAAGCAATATGGAGACATTAGAAAGAAAAGAAGAAAAGTGAAGCAAGCAGAGAAGAAAGAAAGAGGCAGAAACAGAGAGAAAGAAGAAAAGCGACGAACAGAATGACATAGTTAAAAGAAGATGGGACAACCAAAGAAAAAAGAGAGGACAGTGACTGGCAGAAGAACGGTAACTGAATGGAGAGGCAGGAAAAAAGGGAGGATAAGAATAGAAGACAAGAGTGGAAAAAGAATTAAGAGAGATGGAGTGGAAAGAGATGGAGGGGAAAATGAAGAAAAATTAAGAGGACGAGGAAGGACGAGTGAAGAAGGGGGGAAAGGAAAGGGAGAGAAAAGGAATGATGCTCAGAGAAAAGGAAAGAAAGAGAGAGGGAGTGTGTAGGTGTGATGGAGACGAGACGGAAAAAGAACATGGAGAGAGAGAGAGAAAGAGAGAGAGGGGAAGGAAGAGTGGAGGAAGCAGTGAAAGGGAAAAAAATAATGAGGAAGGGGAGAAAGAGGAGGAAGAAAAGGAGAAAAAAAAAGTAGTGAAAAGAATGAAGAAAAAGAAAAACGTAGACAAGAAAAAGGAAGAATGAGACAATAAGAAGAAAAGAAAAGAAAAAAAGAAGAAAGCGGGCCTGTTCCTCTTGGTCTCGCTGTAATGCCGCCTCCACCAACATTCCATTCCACCAAAAACGTTTATTGAATTTTCTACCCATCTCTCTGTCTTCTTCCACTTGATTTCCTTCGATTTTGTCTTTTACGATTCCATGGTTACGATTTCGATGTTTTTTTAGGCTTATTCTCAAAAAACATTTCCGTTTATTTCATTTTGATTTTTTGTGTTGTCGAATATTCTTTTGCGAGTCTGCTTGTTGTCATTGTTAATGTGTTTTTCTCAAATATTGAATGTTCTGCCCTTTTTTTCTGGCTGCTGCTTCTTCTTGTTTGTTTGTTTGTTTTTTAAGTAATTTAAGAGTAAGAGTGTCACGTTGTATTTGTTAGTGCTTCCTCTCCGGCTTTTTCGTGCACTGTAACAGACCCCAAGTAAATATGGGAGGCCCCTGATTGTTTACACTCCAAGTCACTTCTCAGTGATCCTTTTATTTAACCTCCACAACACGAGGCGTCTCTGTTAAGATCAGTATCGGCTGGGGGCACAATAATTGCCATAAAAGGGAAATCATTTTTAGAAGAGTTTCAGTGGAAACTTGTAAACCCTGGCATGACACGGAATGCTTATAAAGCTAAATAAAATATTTTTTTTTTAATGCAATAAAGAAAGAATCAAACATCAGTTGCCAGCAAAATTAGCCCTTCCGAAACACGTGAACAGAGAAAAGTCAGCATCAAGGCTCGCTTATTTCGAGATGCCTGGGCATATTCCATTTAGGAAATCGGAGATATTAGCAGAGGGAGGAAACAGACTAAGGAAATGGTTCCAGAGTTGACCAGTCGTATATATAATGGACTGAGAATACTTGAGGAGCTGGACAGACACTGGGTAAGAATGTATAACTAAAAAGGTGCTGTGTGTTCGCGGTAAAAAAGGAGGAACACGGGCAGAGAGTTGAGAAAAGCAGCGACCCAGCATAATACCAGTGCCGGCAGCATGATTAAGGTAAAAAGGTGCCGTCACACTGAAAGGGGTCAGTAAATTGTTTTTGTCTATCTGCTTGTCTGCCTCACTGTGGGACTAATTCAGTACCACCCAGGCTCAGTGCTTGCCTGTCTGCCGGTCTCGGTATCTGCCTCCATTAGTATTTGTCTGCATACTCATTGTCTGCTGGCCTCGCTGTCTGCCTGCGACATCATTTGTCAGACTCAGGACTGGCTACTTCAGCACCGGCTTGCCTGTCTGCCTGCATGCCTCAGTATCACCAGCATCAGGTCCTGCCTGACTCAGTGCCTGTCTACCTCATTGTTCGCCTATCTCAGTGTGTACTATCCCAGTGTTTGAGTACCTCAATATCTGCCAGCATCGGCACCTGGCAGCATCAGTAAGAGTATTTGCCTGTATCAATACTTTATAGCCTCCGTCAGGTCCTGCTGTTTCACCATTTGCATACTTCAGTACCTACCTACCTGCATGCCTGCAGTCCTTCATGTGGTGACTGCAGGTGTAGTATGGCCAGGGACACTCTAGAAATTACTTGGTCTTGGTCCGCTTCTGCATCTGGCTACCAAGAGGAACAAGATGACTTAAATAAATTTCATTTTCTGACGTTCAGTGAATACGATAATACGATAATCTGAAGCAAGACCTCCTTCCACTTCCTCACTCTGCGTGTATGCATATATTCACTCAGAGTTCGTAATGACTACTGTGTGAGAAGTATAATATATATATATATATATATATATATATATATATATATATACATATATATATATATATATATATATATATATATATATGTGTGTGTGTGTGTGTGTGTGTGTGTGTGTCTGTATAATATATATATATATATATATATATATATGTGTGTGTGTGTGTGTGTGTGTGTGTGTATATATATATATATATATATATATATATATATATATATATATATATATATATATATATATATATATATATATATATATATATATATGTGTGTGTGTGTGTGTGTGTGTGTGTGTGTGTGTGTGTGTGTGTGTGTGTGTACACACACACACATATATCAGGCGTCCAACAAAGGAAAAACTAGCACCACACAGAATCATGCATTGCTTCCTTATGTGACCCAGAGGACCATCTGCATTAGTGTGACGAAAATAACAGGCAACGACACAGACCACCGTGGCAGAGGCGGGGGCAGGGTGATGGAAGGGTGAGGGGGAGGGAGGGAGGGAGCGAGAGATAGGGGTTGGACACCCTCTCAGCCACAGCGTTTGATGTCCCCGACCGGTTCGCTTCTGTTTTGATCGTAAATAACGGAAGACCCTCCTGTTTTCCGCTCCCTGCCCCTGCGTCAACCCCTGCCACGCCACACACTGCTGTCTCTCGTGTTCCTAGGCAAGACTGGCACGTGGCGAAAAATTCATTGTCTGCCTTAACTCCTTCAGTGCGATGACGTATTTTTCTTTTCTTACCTCGTACGCCAGTCCATTCCACTCAACTTCGGAAAAACCTTCAATAGTATCGGGATTAATGAAAGCTAAAAAGGACGTCACTGGATTCAAGGGGTTAATGATTCTTGTGGAGTCGACGGGTGTTGTTGTTCATCTTCTTCCACAGAGATGCAGGCAGGACCAGGTTTTGAATAGTTACCCCTTCAGTACGGTGCTGTCCTATGTATTTCACTCTTACCACCACCAGATGATCTTAGTCAACTTAGAGAGAGAGAGAGAGAGAGAGAGAGAGAGAGAGAGAGAGGAGGGAAGGGGTCTTGTGGTGGCTTGATTTAAAAGAATAAACGTATCAGAATATGTAACCTTGAACTAAATCCGTATCCAGACTATATAAACGCACTAGTTAAATCAGACACAGTACATTAACCAACAACAGTAACTCCGAATCAAATGGAGACACAGTAACTCCCAACAAAATCAGTATTCGGCAGCTCCAGATTAAATCGACACACTAACTTCGAGCTAGATGAAGACGCTGTAACTCCAAACTAAATCAGCCCATAGTCATTCTGAATTTAATCAAGGCACACCAACTCCGAAGTAAGTCAGTAGGTAGTAACGCCGTTTTAACTCAACACACACTAAGCTAAGTCGAGAAAGCTAAAACAACACACAGAAAACTAAACACACACACAGTAAGCTAAATCAACACACTGTAAACTAAACCAGCACACAGTAAGCTCAATGAAGACAGACCAACCCCGAAGTAAATTAGCATACAGTATCTCCAGACTTGATCAACACAACACACAGTAAACTAAATCAGCAGAGTAACTTCGTAGCAAATGAGCTCACTGACACTCCAAACTAAATCATCACACAGCCACTCAAGAATTAAATTAACTTACCGAGAAACCGACCTTGGACACGCACGGCAACTTTAATAGGAAAATCATGTTAGAATCTAAGTTATTATCTATGGCAACCTTTAGGAATATTGTATCTCGTCTTGGTTCAACATACAAGGAGATCAACACCGTACACCAGACACCAAGTACTGTATTCGGAGAATCATATAAAAATCGATGTTCTTAGCCTATTGTTACTGTACAGTTAAAACATTACAACACCGCATGGAAAAACAGATCCTTATGTTGCAAGGCAAAAACACGTGATTGGATCTCTATTTTTGGTTTTCATCGTCCAGACCCAAAGAAGAAGAGTTAGATTCATGTGTATCGATTGTGCGAGAGTCAAGAAGTCAGCCAACCAGTATTTGGTTAGTCTTAATCTTCCGTTAGAATACGAACCATAAAGTCGAAGATCCAGGTCCCCATTTTGGTGAACAGGAACAAAGGGGGGTAACAAACTCTGTCGGGTTTTTCCAGTAGCGAGCTGAATATGTTAACCAGTGCACCACCATCTGTTTCCAAACTTACTTAAGGGATTCCCAGGACCATACCACCACTGCCACCTTCATCCCAGCCTTCACACGTACACCATCACCACCTTCATCCCAGCCCTCACACTTGCTCACACTATCACCACTTTCATCCGAGCCCTCGCGCTTCCTCTCACTGCCAGCAATTTCATCCCAACTCTCAAACTTGCTTACACTATCACAACCTTCATCCCAGCCCTCACACTTTCTCACCTTGTCACCACCTTCATCCCAGCCATCACACATCCACACACTATCACCACCTTTAACTCTACCCGCACAATTCCTCACACTACCACAACCTTCGTCCCAACCCTCGCGCTTGCTCACGCTGTCATCCCCTTCAACTACTCCCACACCGTATCACCACCTTCATCTCATCTCTCACACTTGCTCACACTACCATCACCTTCAACCCTACCTCCACACTTCCTCACATTATCACCACTTTCATTTCAGTCCTCACACTTCCTCACACAACCACCGTCTTCATCCCACCCCTCACACTTGTTCACACTACTACCACCTTCAGCCCAACCTTCACACTTGCTCATACTACCATCACCTTCATCCCAACCCTCACATGTTCTGACATTATCACCACCACCATCCTATCCTTCACACTTCCTACCTGCTCCTTTATTCCGGCCCTCACACTTCCTCACCCTACCACCACCTTCAACCCAGGCTTCACACTTTCCTGTCAAATCCGAGGACACACTCAATTATTTCACCGTCCTCTGCCACTCCCTTCCATCCTTCCTTGATCGTAATTTATAGATTTGCAATTCCCAGGTCCCGATGTTCACTTCTGCAGATTTTCACGTTCCTGGACTCCTGATTCCCGATTTTCACTTTAGCGATTTTCAGATTTCCGTTTTTCCACATCCTCGATTTTCGCATCCCCGGTTTCCACTTTTTTCTGCTTCGATGATTTTCACTCTTCTGATTTTCACTCTTCTAATTTTCAGTCCTGACTTTCACTTTCCCAATTTCCACATTCCCGAATTTTATACTCCTGATTTCTTCTTTTCCGATTTCAGCTTTCCTCCAATTTCCATTATATTTTTGTTCCGTTCCTTTTTCCAAATTTCTGTTAACCTTTCTATTTATGTGGATTTCCGTTCACCTCCTGCCCCTAACTACTCTTTTGTCTCATCCACTGCCCCTTGCCAAGCCCCTGCTCCTTCCTTTCCTCCTTCCCATTCCTTTCTAGCATTTTGTCTATATACAGCAGGGAGAAGTGGTAGTGAAATAAAGTACTGAACTGCCATTAGTAAGGATTCGCGTACAAATCTAGCCTGTTGCAGGGTAAAATGTTTGGGGTTCTCCCATTAGAACGGCTTCACTGCACTCCAATAATGCCTCACCGATACAAAATAAAAACACTCTCAGCAATATTACCTTAGCATATCGCAGTGGAGGTGGTGGATGTAAGATCTCAAGAATTTACGTGATAAGCTCCTGGAGATAAGCCCTCTATTGGTATAATATAATGTGTACATTACTATTTATTCTACCGGACCTAGGGATGAGGCTTCCTGGTCTGCGTCCTGAATCGAAGGCTTAACAAAAATCCTATGTCTGTCATTCACTTTTTCCTGATTTTTTATTCCTCCCCCCCTCCCTAGGCACCGTTACCTCTCTCCCAGGACTCCTCCACCACCTCCGTCTTCCATTCCTCCTTCCATTCCCTTGGCTTTCGATCAGCACACCCCAACGCAACGGTGGTGCAAAAACAAACCCGACTCCTATTTCCCCCAGGCGTCATTGTGTTCCTGCTGCAGATGTAATTTGGCCCTTCTCTTTTCGCTTTTATTTTCCCTCGCCTCCGTCTCTGTGGCTCCTCTTCCTTCGCTTTCCTCCTCCTCCTCCTCCTCCTCCTCCACTTCCTCCTCCTTCTTGCAATCCTTCATAAACTTCTCGATTTTCCGCATGGCCATTCTCATCTCCCTGCATCTGACCTTCCTCTCTTCCTCTTATACCTAATGGTCTTCCCTCTCCGCCTTCCCATCTTCCTCCTCTTCCTCTATTATCTCTCCTCTCTCTCATTCCTTCTCTTCCTACTCCACCGCTTCTCTAATCTCTTCCCTTCCGCTTCCTTCATTCGTATCTTTTCTTCCATCTTTACCTTGCTTTATATCAACGTCCTAATCTTTTTCTGCAGCACTGTTTCTTTTTTCTTCCCCTTTCTTACCTCTTCATCCTCCTCTCCCTCCTTTTCTTCTGCCCCTCTTTTTTCCTCTGCTGCCTCTTCCTCGTCCTGCTTCCTACACAATTATCTCTGATTCTCCCTTGCCTCACATCTTCCCCTTTCTCCTCTTCTTCTCTCTTTTTCCCTTATTTCGTTCGTCGCCCTTCTCTTCCCTCTCCGCTCCGTTCTTCACCCTCTCTTACCTACTCCTTCCTCCTCCTCCTCCTCCTCCTCCTCCTCTTGTGTAGCTGGTGGAGGGGTTTAGTGCTTTCATATTCCTAGTGGTCAGCCATGGAGCCGCCTCTCCCTGCTACCGATATTGCACCGGTTTTTACCTTTTGATACAGGTGTTCATAATTGCTTGCGTGCTTGTGCGTGGCGTTAGAAGCAGGTCTGAAGGCTCAGATCTCTTTGTGTTCGTCATCTTTGGCCTCAGTTCTTATATCATCTCTATTTCCTCTTCTTCTCTTTTATTACTTTTGTTTCTGTTTTTCTGTTTCTGGTCTTCTCTTTCGGATCTTATTCCCCCACCCTTTCTCCTCTCTTCCTCCTCCCTTTCCTGTTTTCCTCCTCCTTTTCCTCGTTTCCCTGCTTCTTGTTTCTGCATCCTTTGCCTTCTTCTCATCTTCATCCTCCTCAAAAGTCGAAATGTTTTTATTTTTCTCATGTCTGCTCCTTTGTTTCCATTCCATAGTTATCACTTTCGCTTCTCAATTCTTTCTCTGTCTTTCCCTCTTATCTCATACTTCTTCTCCTCCTACTCCTTTTTCTCTTTCTTCTCCGCATCCCCCCTTCTAACATCGTTATAATATGTACAATTTTTCTTTCATTTCTTAGATCCCTGGTATGTTTATCATCTTTGTATATTCGTCTGTTTCCTCTTCATCCATTTTATTAACCCAGTCTTTATTCCCTGACTACAGTTTCTCATAAAAACAATAAAAGGCAGACTGCTGTTTCTGTTTCTGAGTTACTTTTATATCCTAGCTGTGTCTCTGATCTTTCCTTTCATATCTTACTTCCCCTCCTTCGCCTTTCCTTCCTCCTTTTTGTCTTTTTCCTCCTGTTTGACGCAAGAACGTTCTGTTTTTCTTATGCCTGCTTTTTCTTTTTTCTCCTGTCGTTTTTCACTTTTTATTCTTCCGTTGCAGCTCCACATATAAGTAAGAAAGTAAGGCAGAATAAGTTCTCTTTGTTGGAGTTACTTTACTGACGTTCCATATGTCTCTATTCCTCATGTCCTTGCCGTCTTCTTCCTTCTCTTCCTTCGCTTTCTTCTCGTCAACAGTCAGAATGTCTTGCTTTTTCTTTTTTTACGTATGTTTCACCGGTTTTTCCTTGCCCTTCTTGTTTTTCAGCTTCTGATTTTCCCGTTCCAGTTTCGCAAGGAAGCGATACTGTAAGGCGGAATGGGTTCTCTGGATTGGAGTTGCTTACGCTCATAATCTCCTCTCCTCTTCCTCCTCCTCCTCCTCCTCCTCCTTCTCCTCCATTTCATCTCTCTCCTACAAATTATCTCTCTCCAACATCTCAGTGTCCTCATTCCCCCTCCATCATTCCTCAAAGAAGCGAGGAGTCGAGGCTGAATGAGGACCAAGTGTCGGAGCCTTGCCGTGTACAGACTGAGGCTTGGAGTCATTTGGATTCGTAATTACCAAAAGCAAGTCTCAGAGGAACACAATTGGCTGAGAGAGAGAGAGAGAGAGAGAGAGAGAGAGAGAGAGAGAGAGAGAGAGAGAGAGAGAGAGAGAGGAAATGTTGATATGAAGATAAGTAAAGCAGAATAAGGTAAATCAGGAGGAGAGATGTGTAAGAAACCTTGGGATATGTAATCAGCTCTAAGGAACATTCACAAAGGGGTAGAGAGAGAGAGGAAAAGACTACGATAAAGAGTTGGTGAAACAAGAAGAGAGGGAAGCTTAGTTCGCGGGAAGAAAGATAAAGCAACTTATGCCGAGAAGAGGATCAGGGAAAATAACCAGGATAATTGAAAGTTAAGAACGTAAAGCTAAGTTAATCCATGAGCAGACAAACCGTGAAACTAAACCATCAGTTCAAAAATTAACTGCCATATATTGAGGCTGCTTGGAAAGAGATTAAAATTTGTTATGTCCACGAAATATACAACTGTACTCATACACAAAAAGAAAAATAAAACATTACGGTTAGGCGTGCTTGTAGCCCCACAGGAATTCCATAGACGATCTCTTAACGTAGATGAGATACTGACACCCGTCTCGGAGGTAGACAGGGCTAGTCTCTGTTTATATGTGTGCAGTAGGGCAGCAGTAGAAGACATCACTCCGCAATGGCAGGTGAAGTAGATTGGTGGCGTAGCACCATCCAGTAGCCTACTTGATCCAGGTGAACGAGATGGATTACTCTGTGCATTCTGATGCCATAAGGCAGTGATGGGCGCTTTCAGACCCATCTTGGTGTGCTCTGGGATAAACAGGTTAATCAATCTGTTACTCTTGACATGAAAGGGTACTCTGTGGGTATTTCATATCCTTCTGAGGTGCCTCAGAAATAGTTCCAAGCTCACCCTCCCGAATTCTGCATCTATATCTAAGGCGTTGGTTTACTCGCCCCAGGGTAATAGGACAGCCACAGTCAGCAGTTCTGATAAAGAGGCATTGATGGACTTGGTGAGGCCTGTAGATGCAGCCTTGATAGGTGCTGATGAACTCAGAGGGAGCATGAAGTTGGCGTCTACATGGAGACCACTGTGACTCGTCCAACAGCAATACGGTCACATCCACGTTCAACACTTCCTTCAGGAATCACTGGTGTATTTCTGAGAGAAGCATCAATGGCATTGTTGGGATAGAACTGGGAGACTTTTATCTGTACATTGCATGGAAAGAGATTTCCGTAACTTACATTCCCTCCTCCGGTGCACTAGTCTTCAGGGAAAATACATTTATAAACAAGAATAACAAAACTGTGTGATTTAAAAGCTACTTCATTTCAGCAATATTTTCAAAGTGTACCACCATCACTGTACACATTTATTCAGCTATGTATCACCTGTACTGGAACTTCAGGTGATTTTGTTAACATTATCAGTGTTATCTTCCACACGCTGAGAACCAACATCATCCCTCACATGTATCTCCAAGGGACTGGTATGGGAGGATCTGACAGGACCAGCTGACCATCTGTGTCTGTGTGGAATCAGACGCACCTGCGAACATATCTACACACACACTCTCTCTCTCTCTCTCTCTCTCTCTCTCTCTCTCTCTCTCTCTCTCTCTCTCTCTCTCTCTCTCTCTCTCTCTCTGCTATTGCTCCTACTGCTGAAACTGTTCTGATCTGCATGCCTTCCCCATTACGGCAGGTACACTGCTCCCATCAGTTCACACATTCCCACCCCTTTTCTGTTCCACTCTCTAATGGAAGAGTTAACTGATATTCTCACTCCTTTATTTACATCACACATAATCTCTGGAACAGTCATCCTCTCTCTGTCTTTTCCTCGGTTTACGAACTCCATTCATCCGGACACAATGAATAAAACCCTGTCGAAATAATTATACAGTATCATGATATAATAGGTCATATTATTTGGAAGGGAAAAAAATTTATCAGACTTCCAGCCTTCGATTCCTTCTTTCTTCATAAACAATATTATCATTTAATAAGACTCCACACACACACACACACACACACACACACACACACACACACACACACACACACACACACACACACACACACACACACACACACACACACACACACACACACACACACACACACACACACACACACACACACACACACACACACACACACACACACACACACACACACACACAATATATATGTCACAGTGGTTACCTGTACTTCAACAGTCACGGGATGAGGCTATGACACACAAGGTTCCTGACTTGTCTATTACGTCTGATTGGGAAAAAAAAAAAATACTTTTAATGCATCAGAAGCTTTGTTCCTCCAACTAACAACTCTCTAACTTTTCCCACAAGAACATCCTTTAATATTCAGTAGCTAGCGGTTCGGAGCTTCATCCTCCTCCATTATTTGGGGGTATTTGTCTATTGGGACCTAGCATGTGACATGTCTTTCCTTGGAAAATATTCTTTCAAGAGACTGTGTGCATCAAATCGACTTCGTATTTTCTTTACCCAGCACACCTGATACCTTTATACAGGGGCCTTATTTGCCCCTGAGTGGATTACCCTACCGCTTTTATCACATCAGTTCCCCTCTCCTTTCTGATTCCTTCAGCTTCTTTCTCTTTGCTACAGTGTTGCATCTCATTTTCTCATGTCACTATTTTCAGTGACCACTGCTTTTAAAAACTGAATGTTTGCAGCCCTTCTCCACTACGGCATTCGTTCACCATCTGTCTAGCGATGCACCCTTTTTCTGAGAAACCCTCTAATGCAAGAGCTGACTGGTACTCTGTCTTTAATGTGTGCAACAAGCCAACTCTGAAATTTTCTTCTGCAGTCTGTTTTTTTAAATGCACTGTATCCAGGCATCCCGAAATGAACGGATCTTGTGTTTGGCTCTCCTTTGTTCAGTTTCCTCCCGAAAAATATATATACTCGTGTTTTATTGGCTTCCAACCAATGTTTTTTTTTTTTTTTTTATTATTAAAAATAAAATTCTCTCTCTCTCTCTCTCTCTCTCTCTCTCTCTCTCTCTCTCTCTCTCTCTCTCTCTCTCTCTCTCTCTCTCTCTCTCTCTCTCTCTCTCCTGCACACACGAGCGTTAAGTAATTCCGTGAAAGCTGCCCCTCAGGTATATTGTGGCCCTCAAGGTATCGGACTGTGGTAATGGTGGTAGTGGTAGTGGTGATAGTGATTAAGGTGGTGGTAGTGGTGGTGGTAATGGTGGTTGTGGCAGTAGAAATGTTGGTTGTGATAGTGGTAATAATGGTGGTTGGTGGTCATGGTTGTGGTGGTGGCAGTGGTGGCTTGTGATGGTGGTAATTTTGGTGGTGATGGTGATAATGGTGGTTGTGGTAGAGGTAGTAATGATGGTTGTGGTAATGGTTGTGGTGATATTGTGGTGGTGGTAGTGGTGGCTTATGTTGGTGATAATGGTGGTTGTTGTTGTGGTGGTAATGATGGTTGGTGGTAATGGTTGTGGTGGTGGTAATGGTGGTTGAGGTGGCAGTGATGGCTGTGGTGTTGGTTGATAATGGTTTCGATTGGTGGTAATAATGGCTGTGGTTGGTTGATGGTAAAAGTGGCTGAAACAGGAGTAATGGTCATTGAAATAGAGATTAATAATAATAATGGAAATGGTGACTGAATGGAGGTACTATACAGTAAAAGTACGATGACTGTCGAGGAAGTGTGACAGTATGATGAGTGAATAGTGAATTGTTTCCAAACGTAGCACAACGATGATAGCAAAAGTAATTATTAAATGTCTTGCAACTCATTATCTTAGACGGTAGAGCACCTCCCTCTTAATTATGAAATTACCGGTTGGAGCCTCCGGCAGCTTAACTGAGTTGGGTACATAGGGTCCTCTCTTGATGACAATGATAATGGTAGTAATTGTAGTAGTGGTAATTACGGTAGTGCCTGAAGTGCTGGTAAACCAGATGGTGAAGTATGACCGATCACTCCCTAGTAGAAAAGGGCCTGGTCATACAATGGACTAGTCATGAGCTAATCAAGATAAAAATGAGGTTTAATAGTCTTGATAGTAAGAATAGTCACGAGGTATATTAGTGGTATCGATGTGTTGAATAGGATAGGGTTATTTGTGTGCGGCTGGTGATAGGATTGGGTTGTTTTTATGCTGCTGGTGATGTGTTATTAAGCCGTTGGATTTTAGTTGTATTAATTGTAGTGATAGTGACCTGTGTTGATCTGTCTGTTGTCATATGTCTTAATCCTCTAAGAAATGGCCACAAAACAAATCGCCTCCATATGGCCCTGTCCTCTGCCATGTGGCTGCCCTCCCTCCAATTCATCCCTCTGTCTCGTCCTTGGTCTCCCCCTCTTTCTCACCACCTTCACCTCACTATTCTGGTAAGTCTCTCATTCACCATCCTGTCCATATGGATAACCATTTCAAAGTGCTGATCAGTGGTGCCTTTTTGTGTGTATGATAATGTGTTGTTATGTTCGAACTTAGTTTTTATGCAGAGAAGAGGGGCCACACTTTTCCGCTCCAACTTAAAGCTAAGCCAGGTAAAACAAACAGTATCCTATCCGTTCATATCGTGATGCCTAAGCACTTTACCTCTGAAACACTGGAGCTCATTGACAGAGCGAAATACAGAATGAGGAAGACACCCTGAATTTACCAGGTATGTATAGATAATGCAAACATTGTCTGTTACTTTGATTTAGTTGGACAGAAAGGAAGGCCGTATAAAGGGACCGTTGCTGCATTGCCACCTTGATGGAGACGGTATAGGCAGAGGCTTAAAGTGATCTGTGTAATGGTGATGTGTGTGTGTGTGTGTGTGAGAGAGAGAGAGAGAGAGAGAGAGAGACTGAAAGAGAGAGGAGGGGGGACGATGCAGGCAGGCACACAGCACTGGGAGACACTGAAAGGAGTCAGTGAGAGGTGTGTTTTGGTGTTAGGTGAGTCAGCTGTAATGGTGTGTGTTGATTGCTCAGCTGTAACAAAAAAATTAACCCTAGAACATAACACTAGACGCGAAGAAACGCTATGGGAAAGACGAGGAACCTTACCATTGTTCTTTTTTGCCACAGAACTAGGTGAAATAAGTTGTAAAAGGACGAAAACCTGGCGAAAAGAGAATAGTTGTGGTAGGGGTGGATTGTTACAGGTATCGGTGTGTGTGTGTGTGTGTGTGTGTGTGTGTGTGTGTGTGTGTGTGTGTGTGTGTGTGTTGGATATCGTGTAGGTTGTCCAAATTGTTGCTGTGTGTACCGTAGTGTTGGTAGCGATAGTGGTGTATGCCAGCGGTTGTGCAAGTAGTAGTTGTGGTTCTGGTGGTAGTAGTGGTTGTGGGAGTGGTGTGTGTGTTCGATGTAGTGTTGGAAGTGATGTGAGTTGGTTAGTAGTAGCGCGGTGTGTGTGTGTGTGTGTGTGTGTGTGTGTGTGTGTGTACTTTGGTGCTTGTTTTAGCGGTGAGTATTGGGGTTGATTGTGCTGGTAGTAGTGTGTATGCTGTGTATTGTGGTTTGTGTTCGTGATGGTATGTGAATATTGAAGTTCGTTGTGTTGGTGGTGTTATGTGCTGGGTGTGGCGGTGGCTGAGAGAGTAAATGAAACCTGTGTTGTTGTGGTGGAGGTTGAATTTTTTGTAATCAAGTCGCTAATGGTGCTGCCGTCGATAATGGTGGTGGTAATGGTTGTGGAGTCGCTATGGTAATTTTGTTGCTGGCGACGGTAATCCTAACTGCAAGAGTAATGGATTTTTATAGTGTTAGTAATGGGAGCTTGGATGGCCGTTACTTGCCTCTATAGCAAGGTAATGGCCGTGATAACGTTGGTAGTAGTGGTGGTGGCGATGGAAATTTTGGTAGCAGAGGTGATGATGGAAACACTGAGGGCGGTGATGAAGTGGTAATAGAAATTCTAGTGATAATACTATTGGTGATGTTAAAGATTTTGTTGTTAATATTACCTTTCATGGTTAGGTTGACTGTGATGATAGAGGCAGGTGGTGGTTGTGATGATGGTGATTATCTTGGCAATAATGATGCTTGTTGGTAGAGCTGGTGAAGATATGCTCTGTAGTAAAGATGTTGGTGGTAATGTTGACGGAAGAGTTGATGGAAATGGTTGGTTGTTGTGATGATGATGAAGATGATAATAATGGTGATGCAAGTAAGCAGTGACCGTAGCGATAATGTTGATGGTATTGATAATGGCGGTCATTTTGGCCATACTGATGATGGTAGTGATGGTGGTGGTGTGGTAGTGGTGGTGGTAATATTGGGAGTAGTGGTAATAATGCTGTGAGCTGTAATAGTGACATGATGGTGATGAATGTGATGAACTTGATGAGGCCCATGATAACAGTGAAGGGGATATTGGCAACTGTTACGATATTATGTACATAACAACGATGAGAGTTAATATGTTGTGAATAATGTCAGAGGCAATGTTGGATAAAGTCAAAAGTGTCTATTGATTGAAATACCGAAGGACACTTGACTGCTTTGATATAGTATTGTTTTCAGGTATGTGACTCTGCTAATAATAAGTTTTTAACATTTTTGTGTTGCAGTCTTTTCGAAATGATTTATTATTATTACACCCGCGCTTGCGATAGCAGGTGTTATGTCTTACTTGACCTGTATGTGTGTGTGTGTGTGTGTGTGTGTGTGTGTGTGTGTGTGTATGTGTATGTGTGTGTGTGTGTGAACAAAATGACTCAATTTTTAACCGATTTTCACCACACTTCGCTATCAGCCAAGGTGGTGACCTGTTGTTTTTTAGAACAATAGATCAAAGGTCAGGGTCACAGGGTTGGGTCAAAGTTTGACCTAGAAGGTCAACTTCAGCAGTTTCTGCCCTATTTAGGCCAAACTTGGTGGAAGTGTTAAGGATAAGGCAATGATAACGTGATTTAATGTTTTAAACAAGCAGTAAAAGGTCAAGGTCACGGGACAAGGTCAGAGTTAAACCAGTGTGTTTGTGTGAAAAGTCTATCTATCTGTCTATCTATAGCCCGACGCCCTAATCCCGCAAAGGGTGGCCGCAGACAAAACGCCTCCAAGTCGCTCTGCCACCCACAATTTGACTACCCTCCCCCCAACTCACCCCCCCCTCCCTCATATACCTCTCAACTCCATCCCTCCACCTCATCCTCGGTCTACCTCTCCCTCTCCCTCCCTCCACCTCACCTACATACACCTTCTTAGTCAGTCTTTCATTCTCCATTCTCTTCACATGTCCAAACCACCTCAGTGTATTTCTCCTAATCTTCTCAACCACACATCCACCCCACATCGTTCCTTCACTTCTTCATTCGTCAACCTGTCCCTCCACGTCACTCCACATGCTCCCCTCAAGTAACTCATTTCCACTGCTCTCACTCTTGACTTATTCCCCTCTTGCAAGGTCCATGCCTCGCTTCCATACGTCAGGGTAGGGATCACAATACTATCATGCAGTGACTTCTTAACTTCCATACTCACCTCCCTATTTCTCATCACTGCTTTCAGTGTACCAACGACCTTCCTTCCCTGGTGTACCCTTTCACGCACTTCATCCCCCAAAGTTCCATCCTTACTCATCACACTACCCAAGTACTTGAATGCCTCACATTCTCCATATCCTCACCATCCAACCTCACTGCACACTCTGTGACTTCATTCCTCTCAAACACCATAACTTTACTTTTGTTTACATTAACTTTCAGATTCCTCCTCCTACACACTGTCCCAAATTCATTCACCAAACCTTGCAATTCCCATTCATCTTCACTCAAAAGTACTGTATCATCAGCAAACAGCAACACCGGAAGCTTCCAAATCTCACCCTCATTCATTAGAGCCACCCCCACATCCACTGCCCTACCCTGCACCTCCTTTACAACCCCATCCATGTATATATTAAACAGCCATGGAGACATCACACAACCCTGTTTCAGTCCCACATTGAGATCAAAGAACTCACTCAGCTCACCATCCACTCGCACTGTAACCCTAGCTCCCTCGTACATACTCTTCACAGCACTCAACAATTTCCCCTCCACTCCATATATTCTTAATACCTTCCACATACCTTGCCTATCTATTCTGTTATAAGCTTTCTCCAAGTCCATGAAAGCAGCATACACTTTCCTTCCCTTCTCTAGATACTTCTCCACTAAACATCTTAGAACAAATATCTGATCTACACACCCTTTTCCCTTCCTAAATCCCCCTTGTTCTTCTCCAACTAGCTCATCTGTCATATGCCTAACCCTATCAATGAGTATTCTACCATATATTTTACCAGTCACACTAAGTGGGCAAATACCCCTATGGTTACCACATACTTCTCTCTCTCCTTTTCCTTTGTATACAGGAACAATTATACCTGATTTCCAGTCCTCTGGAACCCTTCCCTCTTCCCAAGCCAATCTACACAGCTTCCATATCCACTCCACAACAATCTCACCCCCATACCTAAGCATTTCACCACACACTCCATCAATTCCTGGGGCCTTTCCCAACTTAATATTCTTCATCGCTTCCACTACTTCCGCCCTACTGATCTCTTCCTCCCTCCTCTCATCTCTTCTTCTCCCAGCCATTCCCCAACCACTTATACTCGCACTGCTCTCGCTCTCCACATTCAACAAATCCTCAAAGTGCTCCTTCCATCTCCTCAGTTTCTCTCTCTTCTCCACCAACAGTCTATTATTCCTATCTTTCACTCCCCTACTATTTCCCCTTTCACACTGCCTTACTTTCTTTACCTCCTTCCAAAACAATTTCTTACTCTCCCTCCATTTCACACTCAGATTCCTCCCAAACTCCTCATCCACTTTCTTTTTACTCTCCTTCACCAATCTCTTAACCTCCCTTCTCCTGTACACATATACCTCTCTCTTCTCTCTCTCATCTTCTCCCCTACCTCTACTCGCTAACCATTCACTATATGCCTTCTTCTTTTGTTCCACAGCTCGTTTCACCTCATCATTCCACCATGCTGTCCCTTGCACACCCTTGCATCTCCTCCTCACTCCACAAACCGCCTCACACGCTGCGCCTATCTCTTCCATGAATATCTTACATACGTCTTCCACCCCTTCCATCTGCTCTAGCTCATACCTTCCCAGTCTTTCTTCCACTGTGCTCTTATACTCTGTAATTTTCTCACTATCTTGCAATTTCTCCACTCTTCTCACAGGAGTTGCTTCCTCCTGTCTTCCCCTTCGTCTCCTCAACCACTTTCTTTGCAGCTCTACCTTGGCCATCACTAAGTGATGGTCCGAGACTCCATTCCCCCACCCTCTCCACACTCTTGCATCCAACACTTGTCTTCTCATTCGCTCATCCACACACACGTAGTCTATCATTGCCTTTCGTTCAACAAGTTCACCATCCATCCTCCTCATTACTCTCCATGTATACCGGTGGATCATCTTATGCCGAAAGTAGGTGTTGGCTATTGCCAACCCCTTACCAGCACAGATGTCCACCAAAGCACTTCCATTCCCATCTACGTCAGCTGGCACACCCCACTGACCAACCACTCCATCCACTTGTACATTCCCAACTTTGCCATTCATGTCTCCAATCAACAGCACTCTCTCGCTCCTCTCAGACTTGTCCATACACGCTTCTACACTCGCCCAAAACTCATCTTTCACTCTTGCCACTCGATCCTCTGTTGGGACATACACACATACAATCACCCACGCTTGTATACCTACTTTCATCCTCACCCATACAATCCTTGCACCCACTGTTCCATACTCTCTTATATTCTCCTTCCACTTCTTGCTTATCATCAGACATACTCCCTCTCTTGCCGTCTCATTTTCATTGACTCCCGCACATATACCTAAACTATATTCCCATTCTCTCAGCCTTTCACCTTCCATTTAGTTTCAGTCAATCCACATATATCCACTTTTGCATCCTCAAGCACCTGAACAATCTCTCTCTCTTTCACTTCATCATTCACTCCTCTCACATTCCACGTTCCCACCCTAAGAATGTCCTTCGTCCTTTCCTTAGTCGTCAACGTATGGTCCGTCCGGGTCCGAGGCGCTTTGTTCGCTTTTTTAGTTAGTTCTTTTTACGGGGTGGGGCACTAACCCACCACCAACCCTTTTAGTCGCCTCGTACGACAAGCAGGGATACTGGGGGAGTATTATTGAAACCCCCCTACCCCCAGGGGTGAAAGTGTAGGGGATCGCCTAATGGTCTGACCTATTATGTTATAGAATAATAGGTTATATATTACGTGTCACGGTCACATGATAGAGTCAACTTAAACATTTTTATTCTGAGTTAGACCAAATATTGTGAAAAGCCTCATGGTAAGGGAAGGATAAAGGAATTTCATTTTGAGAACTTCCAAGCAGAGTTCAACGTCACAGGGAATAGGTCAGCTGTCTTGGTCACAGGACAAGGTTAACTCAGACTCAGTCGGTCGATGATCAGGGTAACAGGACAAAGTCAGTATTCGGCCCATAGACCCCATTGGTGGACGCGGGTGTTGCACTGTGAGGGATCCTGCTTGTTTTTAAGTGTCAGTCCGTATGTTGTAATTTCCATTCTGGGTCGATTTTTTTTCTTTTTTTTAGTTTATCGTTGTTACCTTCGGATCGTTTTAAATTACTAAAGACCTGTTGTATAAATGGAGTTAATAATGGTCGCTTCAAACCCCTTCACGGCCATAGGTCTCTTTTAAGCTGAATAATATAGTCTGGAGGCAACAAGAATATAATAGTCGGACGTTAGTTGAAACATACTGAAAAAAGACATTCATTGGCTGAAACAGCTGATGGATTTGATTGATTCAGAGAGAGAGAGAGAGAAAGGGGAAAAAAATTAGGTGAGGAAGATATGGTGTATGAGGGACGTTAGTTAGCGCAAAATGTAAAAGGACTGAAAGAATGGATGGATCGGAGTAAAGCACACACACACACACACACACACACACACACACACACACACACAGGCTAGAAAAAAAAAAAGAAGGCGACGGAGAGGAGGAGTGTGAGGCAGGCGGTAGAAAGATAAATAAACCACGCAATTGGAAACCCCGAGGACACAACAGACTCGAGATTCACCCCCTCACGCCGCCCCAGAAAGTCATAAGGCATTCAGCGCAGTTTGTTTGAGTTGGCAAATAAGGAATTTTCGGGTGACGCGCTGTTGGAGGGAGTGTGTGTGTGTGTGTGTGTGTGTGTGTGTGTGTGTGTGTGTGTGTGTGTGTGTGTGTGTGTGTGTGTGTGTGTGTGTGTGTGTGTGTGTGTGTGTGTGTGTGTGTGCTGGGGAATGGGGTTAGGGAGGAGAGGCGGGAATGGGAGGGATGGGGAGGGGACCAAAAGAGGGGAAGTAAGAGGAGGAAGGATGATGAGGAATGGAGAGGTGAGGAGCTGAGGAAAGGAACGGGAATGGTTAGGAATTGGGAGAGGGGAAAGGAAGACAGGGAAGGGATAAAGGAAGGGGAGGGGAGAGGAGGAAAGGAAAGAAGAGTGCAGCAGATTACGGAAGGTAGTGAGAGAGAAGGAAATGAGGAAAGGCGAGGGGAAAGGAGGAAATGGGGATAGGGAAGGGGGCAAGTTATGTAAGGGGGCAGGAGGAACGGCAAAGGAGAGGAGGAAACATCAGAGAAAGGGAAGGAGATATCATGCATATGAAGGAAAGGAAAAAAAAAAAGAGGTTTGGGGAAAAAAAGAAGAGGATGCAGGGGTTGAAGTGGAAGGGAGGAGTGTGTGCGAAAAGACAGAGAGAGATGAGTATGAACGTGAGAGAAATGGGAAAAAATTTTAGGAAATATGAGAGATGGCAAACAGGGGATATTAGGGAAGGAGGGAGGGAGGAATGAGCAAGCAAGAGAAAAAAAAGGTGGGTGGGTTGGAAGTGGTGTGGTGAAGGATGGGAATAAAATAGTGAGATGGGAGAAGAGAGGAGAAAGAAGTATGAAAGTGAGAGGGGGAAAATAAAATTACGGAAAAAGAAAACTGAAGGCAGAGAAAGGGAGAGAATGGAGGAGAGGGGAGGGAAGAGTAAGGAAAGAAAAGTTGGTGTAGAGGAGGAGGGGAGTGGGAAGTGTGAACATGAAAGGCAAGTATGAGAGGATTAGAGAAAGAAGTTGGGCGTTTGCACATGTGAGGGCAGAGGAAGAGAGGGAGGAGAAAAGTATGCAGTAGTAGAATACAAGATGATATTAAGGTGTCATATTAAAATTGAGCACCTGATGAAGAGGTGGGACAAAATTTCATGCTTCAGTTAGAATTTAGTCCATTACAAGAGGAAGGGAGAGAAAAGGAATGGCACTGTGAGAAGGGAGAGGAAAGGGATCAGTGTAAACATGAAAAAGGCTAATGTTTGTAAGAGAGCAAGGAAATGTGAGGAAACATGAGAGCAGAGTAAGAGAGTAAAAAAAAAAAAAGGAGAGGTCGACGACAGAAAATGAAGAGCTATATGGTTATGAGCGGGACAGAGGAAAAGGAAAACAGGCAATGAAAAAGGCAGGGGATTTGGGGAGGAGAACGTTTAAGAATATATATATATATATATATATATATATATATATATATAGTATATAAAGAATAAGAAAGAAAATATAGAGTCTATCTATCTATCTATCTATAGCCCGACGCCCTAATCCCGCAAAGGGTGGCCGCAGACAAAACGCCTCCAAGTCACTCTGTCACCCACCATTTGACTACCCTCCCCCCAACTCACCCCCCTCCCTCATATACCTCTCAACTCCATCCCTCCACCTCATCCTCGGTCTACCCCTCCCTCTCCCTCCCTCCACCTCACCTACATACACCCTCTTAGTCAGTCTTTCATTCTCCATTCTCTCCACATGTCCAAACCACCTCAGTGTATTTCTCCTAATCTTCTCAACCACATCCACATTTACCCCACAACGTTCCTTCACTTCTTCATTCGTCAGCCTGTCCCTCCACGTCACTCCACATGCTCCTCTCAAGTAACTCATTTCCACTGCTCTCACTCTTGACTTGTTCCCCTCTTGCAAGGTCCACGCCTCGCTTCCACACGTCAGGGTAGGGATCACAATACAATCATGCAGTGACTTCTTAACTTCCATACTCACCTCCCTATTTCTCATCACTGCTTTCAGTGTACCAACAACCTTCCTTCCCTGCTGTACCCTTTCACGTACTTCATCCCCCAAAGTTCCATCCTTACTCATCACACTACCCAAGTACTTGAATGCACTCACATTCTCCATATCCTCACCATCCAACCACACTGCACACGCTGTGACTTCATTCCTCTCAAACACCATAACTTTACTTTTGTTTACATTAACTTTCAGCTTCCTCCTCCTACACACCGTCCCAAATTCATTCACCAAACCTTGCAACTCCCATTCATCTTCACTCAACAATACTGTATCATCAGCAAACAGCAACACAGGAAGCTTCCAAATCTCACCCTCATTCATTAGGACCAGCCCCACATCCACTGCCCTACCTTGCACCTCCTTTACAACCCCATTCATATATATATTAAACAGCCATGGAGACATCACACACCCCTGTTTCAGTCCCACATTGAGATCAAAGAACTCACTCAGCTCACCATCCACTCGCACCGTAGCCCTAGCTCCCTCGTACATACTCTTCACAGCACTCAACAATTTCCCCTCCACTCCATATATTCTTAATACCTTCCACATACCTTGCCTATCTGTTCTGTCGTAAGCTTTCTCCAAGTCCATGAAGGCAGCATACACTTTCCTTCCCTTCTCTAGATACTTCTCCACTAATCATCTTAGAACAAATATCTGATCTACACACCCTTTTCCCTTCCTAAATCCCCCTTGTTCTTCTCCAACTAGCTCCTCTGTCATATGCCTAACCCTATCAATGAGTATTCTACCATATATATAGAGTGCGAGAATGATATGGGCATAAAAAAAAGTAAGGAGGGTACAATGAAAAGGGGGAAATGAGTGAAAATACAGTATGTGAGAGAAGTAAATGATGAAGTGAGAGAGGAAATATAAGCATAAGGAGACAAATAATTAAGAAGGGAGGCAGTGGGTCGGAGTGGAGGAGGGGAGATAAAGAGACTGGGTAAATGATAATGTAAGACAAGAAGAGAGAAAGGGAGATGTAAAGTAAATGAGGAAGACACAGATGATTTTGATAACGAAAGTGAATATGGAAACATGCCACAGGATGGGAAAGAGCAAGAGAAAACCATAACGATTATTTAGAGAAGAGAGAGAGAGAAGGAGTGCATAACAAGAGAGGAAATGAGAGATAATTATACACACAAGAGGAAGGGAAAGGGGGCGAGGAGAAGATGCAGGAAGTGTGCGGGAGAACGTGAAGTAGGGAAGGATGATGAAAACGAGGTTAAAAGAAAAGTGGGAGAAATGAATGAACGTGTTAAAAGGAGATGGGAAAGGAGTTCTGAGGATGGGGAGTGGAAATGAGACGGAATATAGGAAGAGAGAAATTAGAGAAAGAAGAGTTGGAACAATGAAACAAAAGAAAAAGGAAATTGAGAAGCAAATTTATTATATGAACATGACAAAAAAAATGAAAAGAGAGAAAGAGACGATAACAGAAAATACGAGAGAGAGAGAGAGAAGAGAGAGAGCATGTAAGAGTTAAAAATGAAGACAGTATGACAGAGGAAAGGAGAGAAAGAGAAATGCGCGAAAGAGAAAATACATGTAAGATATGAGAATGAGAGAAAAAGGGATGATAAGGTTAATGAACGCGAGGGAGGGTGAAAAAGAGCATGGCTGTTATGAGGCATCGAGATAAGCAAAGAGAGAGAGAGAGAGAGAGATGCGTGATGAGAAAGTGGAGGGGAGAGAAAAGTATGAGCATGAAAGGATGAGAGAGGGGAAATAAAGTGAGCATGGTAGAGTTATGAATGATGATAAAGGAAGGAGTTCTGAGGAAGGGAAGTATAATAAAGACAGAACAAGTAATACACAAATAAGAGTCTCCATTAATTTTGCATCAGTCCATCTCCTGCACAAGTAGTTAGGGAATACACAGAGAAAAATAGCGAATGGATGTAATAATTCTTGGGCGTGAACTAGCAAAAATAGCAGAAAAATAATAGACGTACATATGGGCCCGAAAGGTTTTTAAGGTGATGTGGACAAAGGTGCTAGTTTCTCTCTCTCTCTCTCTCTCTCTCTCTCTCTGTATACAGAAACCAGACATTGACGTGACAGGTGACAGTGTAGGAAGTAGACTGGAGTTAAACAATGGTTGAAAGGAATTAATAATGAATACGTGCCTGAGGTGAGGTGAGGTGAGATGAGGTAAGCTAGAGATGAAAGTTTACAGAGGTAAGGAACGGATGAAAAACGAGATAGTGAAGGTTAGGAAGGGAGAGAGAGAGAGAGAGAGAGAGAGACAGACAGACAGACAGACAGACAGACAGACAGACAGACAGGGCAGACAGACAGACTGACGGACAGGCAGAGAAAAACTGGTAAGAGTTAGGAAAAAATAGGACAGGGTGTGGTATGGAAAAAGTTAGAAGAGATAGAAAAGTAAAGCATGAAGAAAGAGAAAGCAAATAAAGAGAGCAAGGACTTTCAAAGGTGTGATGAGAGAGAGAGAGAGAGAGAGAGAGAGAGAGAGAGAGAGAGAGGGAGGTAGTGTCATGGGTCAGTAATACCATCAGAGATAATAGGAGGCCGGGCCCATCACATCACCTGCCTCACCGCCGCCAATACCTCTGATGGCACACACAGGCACAGGCAGGAAGGCAGATACGCAAAGCAGACAGGCAGATGGCAGGCATGGCGGAGGAGACGGGGGGCGCAGGCAGGTGGTTGTGGAGCAAGTCGAATGCGTTGGAAAAATAGGTCAAGTGTTTTAAGTGAAAGATAATGGTCTGGAAGAACAGAGTGAGATCTTTAGAAGGTAGCCACAAAAGCAGACAGGCAGAGGCAGGCATCGTACGGAGAGGAGAGGGAAGGCAGATGGTTTACTAGCTAGTAGAGTGAGGTGCAAAAGTAGAGGGCGAGGCATATCAAAAGAATATGAAAGTCAAGGAGGAACGTAACTAACACTGAGTGGGATATTCTAATGACAGATGGAAGCAGTCAGGCAGATGGCAGGCAGGATGGAGAGAGCAAGCAGAGTACGGGAGAAAGATAAACAGTGATGTGTTTTGTAAGAAATGTAAATGACAAGGAAAAAGTGGGAAAAACACAGTGAGATGTTTTTAAAGGACGATACAAAACAGACATGCAGAGGGGACGGAGGTCGGAGGGAAGGCTGGAGTATGTAAGTGGGTGAAGTAGGCAGGAGAAACAAGTAAGGTATTTTGAAGACTAGCTAATGACAAAGGGGAAAGTAGGAAACACGGTGAGTATGGTGTTTTGAAGGAAGTACGAAGCAATCAGGCATAGTGCTGGTAGACAGGCGGAGGGGGAGGGGCGACGAAGGCAGGAAGTATGGAAGCATGCAGAGTGCGTAAGAGAAAAAGAGAGTGATGTATTTTGAAAGCAAGGAGAAACGTAGGAAGAAGAGAAGTTAGTCTGAAGGTCGGTAAGAAGCAATCAGGCTGATGGCAGGTAGATGGGAGGAAAGGAGGAGAGGGGGGGTTGAGGCAGGTAGCATGCAAGCAAGCAGAGTATGTACGAAGGGAAGAGAGTAAGGACGTTCGAAGGCAAGTGCAAGACAAGAAGGAAGGTAAGGAAAAAAGAGGTGTGGTATTTCAGAGCAATTGAATGGAAAAGAGTGAGGGAGGGAGAGAAGAAGGATCAGGTAGTTTGTAAAGACACAGTGTAGAAGAGAGAGAGAGAGAGAGACAGAGACAGACAGACAGACAGACACAGAGACAGAGACAGACAGACAGACAGAGACAGATAGACAGACACAGAGACAGACACAGACACAGACAGACAGACAGACAAACGTTGAGGTATTCTGAAGAGTAGTTAAATGCAAAATATGGAAGAACGGTAAAGGACATGCAGGCAGACAGTATAAACCTAGAGTACTTCGGAAAGATAAATGGTCAAAGCAACTGGGCTATATGAAAGGAAAGAAATATCAAATAGGAACAAAGGAAACCAGGAAATAATGAGTTCACAGAAGAAAAACGCTTTATAGGTAAATCAGAGGGTAAAGTAATTTGAAGGAAGAAAAAGAGAAAAATAGAACATACGAAAAGCAGAGAAAACGTCCTTACAGAAACAAACCAAAATAAGACACAGGTAGAACAAGTGCCTTCGTCGACCACATGACCTAAGTCGCGTCTGTGAAACCGCTAAAGGGGAGGATAAAGAAATGAGCGTAGTGAGCAAACGAAAGAAAAGGGAGAGTACCATTGTGGGCAATGTGGCTGGGGCAGGAAAGCATACCCCGTGAGAATGAGTGCTGTGGGGTTAAAGGTTTGAGGGCAGTTAAGGTATATTTCAGAATATCCTCCAATAAGGAATGTACCAGGGGAGGGAGGAGGCAAGAAAAGGACGTGGGGGGACAAAGAATTGGGCAGGATGAACTGGTATTTCGGTGGCATTGCGGTGGTGTGGGGAGGGGCTGTGAGAGCATACCCTTTGAAAATGGGTTCTGTAGGATTAATAGCTTGAATACGTCCAAGATTTTAAGTCAAATTTTTCTCCAAGAACAACAGCAAAAAGATAAACTCACGCTGCTCCCATATTCCTGGCATAGGATGAGGTATTTTGATGGTAATTAAAGAGAGGAGAAACGAAGAAATGTCGGAGATTGAGGAACTATAAAAGAATGTAAAACGAAAAAAGGAATACATACACTCTCATCAAAGACTCATACATAAAGATAAAGTAAGACATTATGAAAAAAAAAACTGGAAAACAAACAACCGATGGCAGGCAGAAGAAAAGCACGTGGAAGAGAAAAAGAACGTAGGAAAATGATGACTACATAACAGCCGCGGTGTTAGAAAAGCCTGTGGTTTGTGCAGCAGGAGACTAGTGGTGTTCCAGTGTGAGGTATGGCGGTGGAGTTTTAACGGGGTGTGGTGCATCATTGTGTTGTACGGTAGTGTGAGGTGTGACTGAGATTTGTGTGAGTGTAGTGTGTGGCGTTGCAGTGTGAGGTGGAGCCGTGAGTGGTGTAGCAATGTATGGTGGGGTGTTTATGTGGTGCAGCAGTGTGTGGTGAGATGTGCGTGAGGTGTTGCAGTGAGAGGTGTGGTAGTGTGTGATGATGTCTGTATGTGTGAGGTGTAGTAGCGTATGGTGTGACAGTTTGAGGTGTGACCACAGGGTGAGGCAAAAGTTTCCATGCAAACATTGGCTGTTTATTGAGAAATAGCTCTTAACGTTTTTTTTTTTTTTTTTTTTTTTTTAATAAGATAACAAGTGGATTTGATCTGATCCACAGAGGATTTGAACACTTTGTTAATAATGGTTATTAGTTGGAATTGTAAATAAAATGCTTGTATATTTGTATAATGCGTAAAATCATGTGATGAAATGTGGTGGAGGTGTAGTATTGTTGTGGTGTGTGATGTTGCAAAATGAACTGAGACATTTACATATGTATGAGATCCAGTAGTGTGTGGTCTAGCAATCCAGGGTAAGGCAAGTGTATGAAATGTAAGCTAACAATGTGTGGTGTAGCAATGTGTGTGATGAGATATGACTTTGACGTGTGTGTCAGGCGTAACAATGTGAAGAGTCGCAGCATGAGACGTGGAAGTGTGAAATTTGGCAGTGTGAGATATGGCAGTGAGGTGTGTGAAGTGCAGTGGTGACCCGTGTAGCAGTCTGAGATGTGGCAGTGTTATGTGTGACTGCGAGGTTTGTAGGAGTAGCAGTGTGTGATGCAGCGGTGTGGGGTAAGGTGTGTGTGAGCTGTAGCAGTGTGTGGTGTGGCAGTGTGTAGTGTTGCAGTGTGCGGTGTGGTAGTGTGGAGTATGGCAGTGTGAGGTGTGGCACTGTGAGGTGTGATGTGATGTGATGTGTTATAATGTGATGTGATGTGATGCAATGCGATGTGTGTGTGTGTGTGTGTGTGTGTGTGTGTGTGTGTGTGTGTGTGTGTGTGTGTGTGTGTGTGAGAGAGAGAGAGAGTATGGTGTGATTTGGTAGTGTGAGGGTATCTTTGTGTCTTCTGTTGTACAATTTTCCTGAGCTCCTGTAGTAGACCAGCAGGAGAGCAAGCATGAATATAACCAGAGAGGAGAGTAAGCAGCAGCAGGAAGAAGAAAAGAGACAGCTAAAATTGCTCTGACTGTGAGAGCTGAAGGTAAGTAAGGCAGAGGACAAGGAAATTTGACGGCAAGAGAGGCACGATGGCTGAAAGGAGACAGGCAGGCTAGCGGTAGGGCGGACAGGCAGGCAGGCAGCGGAGGGAGAGTAATGGCAGGCACAAGGTCAACACGGCACGCAAGCAGGCAGGAATGTAGAATGAGGTGCTTAACCCCTTCACTGCGATGACAGTTTTTTTTTTTTCCTCATGCTACCACCATAATAATGTTTTTTAGCATGGGAACGTCCCCTCGTCGTACAAAGGTTTCAGAATATCTTCACTGTCTCCTATGGTATGCTATATCTAAATCTTACTTTCTCATTCTTTCTGCAGTAAGAATATTTTATTAGTTTGGGATAATGTCCTCTTTATGAGGAACTTAAAAACTATTTCCATCAACCCCCTCAGACTTAAATCATTTTTGCCTTATTCTTCCTCTCGACAGTCGATTTTATTCAGCTTAAGAAAGACCATTGGTGGCAAAGAAGCTAGTAGATGTCCTACCAAATACAATGGACAAAATAAAAATGGTTGCAGAGCGGCGCCATTTAGATACCTAGAACTAAGATACAAATAAAAACTAAGGAATGAAAGCAAAACTTGAATTCAGTTATGAGACAGGGTTTGAAATTATGAGGAAAACTGATTGAACAGATACCTAGAGAATACAGTAAACATATAATGAGGAATTTAAAAGGTGAAAATTAGGAAATGGGCTCATTAAAACACTGAAGAGTGAAGTATAATTTAAAGTTCTTAGTAAGGCTTTGAAATTATTCGGGAAAAAGTGAACAGACAGATGTCCTGTTAAATATGATAACCCTAAGATGAGTGCTCTAAGTAAAGCCAGGCGAACTACCTACAAGTGAAAAAAGAAAAAAAAAAAAAAAGAGAGAGGGCTTAACTATGGAGTTGTTTAGCAGTTTTTAAAAGTTTGGAATAACACATATAGTTGAATAAGTGTTCTGACAAATATATTTAACAAAGGAGTGAGAGAGAGAAAAAAAAAGGAACAAAGGCACTGAAATACCTATGAATAAGAAGTGAATATGAACTTAGGAGAGGGATTAAAATGTTAAAATTTGGATTACAACAAAATTCTGAATACGATAGATGTCCTAGCAAATATAATGAAAAATGAATAGTTCCATAAGTTCCATAATAAAAGCTCTAAAATAGCTCACAAAAGAAGCAGATTAGAACGGAGGAGGTGGATTATAAGTTGAAATATGTGACAGGTTATAAAATTACAGAGAAACAAATTACTTGCCAGAAATATACCGACGGCCTCCCTTCGTATAATTTTTGTGCATGTAATTCGTAACATTTGTTCTTATTCTTGCTTATTCATTTTATACCCACCCACCATTGTTGTCTTAGATTTTTTCGTCGTCTTCCTTTTCTTCTTATTTTCTTTTTTCTTCATTTCATTCTTCATTTTCGGGTATATCGCTTCCTTCGTCCCCTTATATCTTTCCAATGTTTTGTCATTGTTTTTAAGCTCCCGCGTCCTTGTTTTCTTTATGTCCTCCTCCTCCTCCTCCTCCTCCTCCTCCTCCTCTCTTTCGTCCTTTACTGCCCTCTTTCCCATTTTCCAGTATTTCCTTACTCTCGTTTTATCTTACCGTTATCTTCCTCACTATTTTCCCTCTTCCTGCCCTCTCCCTACTCATCATTACCCTCTCTCGTCCCCTTTTACTTCTGTTTCTCCCCTTTTACGTCTTCCATCAGTTTATCCTATTTCTCTTACCCTTCCACCTCCACCTCATCATCATCATCGTCTTGAACCACATTTCCTCTTACTCCTCCTCCTCCTGTTTTTCCTCCTCATCCTTCTGCTTTTCCTCCTCGTCTTCCTGCTTTTCATCATCATCATCATCATCATCATCATCATCATCATCATCATCATCATCACCATCGTCGTCGTAGTCGTCGTCGCTGTACTCCTCCGCCTCTTATTCGTCCTTCAGATTTTCCTCATCGCCTTAGTCATACTACTTTTTCTCCTCCTCCTCCTCCTCCTCCTCCTCTTCCAATTATTCCCGCTCTTCCTCTTCCTCTTCGTAATCATCATCAGCTGACCTAATCCGGGATGATGGACCTCGCCAACCTAAGACCGACTCAAACCACCTCGCCATAGCAAGAGAGAGAGAGAGAGAGAGAGAGAGAGAGAGTTGAGTTGATGTAGTGGGGAAAAAAACACCTTGAAAGACTAGGCAAAAAGGATAACTAAGATAGAATGACAGAGAGACAGACAGGCAGACAGACACAGTGGAAAGGGAAAAATAGGAGAAGAAAGTGCAGAGTTGCTGTGAGAGGAAGGAACTTAAGGAAAGAATAGATGGAAAGGAAAAGGTGAAGAAGACTGAAGTGGGCAAGAAAACTGGAGACCGAGAAAAATAAAAAGAAAGGAGTGAGTGGAAAAAGAGAGGAGGGGGAGATAATACTGTATATAGCTAGTATTAGAGAGAAGAATCTTAAGGAAAAATGAAAGTGGGAAATATAGAATAGGTGAGAGAGAGAAACACACACACACACACACACACACACACACACACACACACACACACACACACACACACACACACACACACACACACACACACACACACACACACACACACACACACACACACACACACACACACACACACACACACACACACACACACACACACACACACACACACACACACACACACACACACACACACACACACACACACACACACACACACACACACACACACACACACACACACACACACACACACACACACACACACACACACACACACACACACACACACACACACACACACACACACACACACACACACACACACACACACACACACACACACACACACACACACACACACACACACACACACACACACACACACACACACACACACACACACACACACACACACACACACACACACACACACACACACACACACACACACACACACACACACACACACACACACACACACACACACACACACACACACACACACACACACACACACACACACACACACACACACACACACACACACACACACACACACACACACACACACACACACACACACACACACACACACACACACACACACACACACACACACACACACACACAAATTGCGGTCGAGAACATTGAGCATAAAACAAGAAGGAATGGAAAGCACAAAGACGAGCGGATGAAGGCGAACGTAGACAAGAGAATCAGCCAAACGAAGCCTTTTGAAAGCAGGCGAACCAAATTGACGAGTTCGGTCCACCCACACAAAGGAATGAAAGAGAGTGGAAAAGATCAGACGAGACAGACTAAATTCTGAGAAGAGAGAGGGAGGGGGGAGAGAGAGAGAGGAGGATTACACAGGATTACACAGGAAAGCAAACAGCAACAGACCTTATGGTCCTTTCGAGGCTGCTTGTTAGAGAAAACTATGACTACAAGATCTAACTCTACATGTTGAAGGATAAGGATAGGAAAGCAAGAAGGCTCCCCCCACCACCAAACCCTCCAGGAAAAAGTGAGAAAAACCACCATGCAGCATGGAAAAACTGACATGGAAATTTTATAGGAAACATTGGAAAGGAAAAGTCACATTCTATAATACTTTATCTATAAGCTACCCGATAGAGTAACCTGAAAGAGAAAGTAAACAAATAAAATAATAGTTACGGCATGACATTATAAACCAGTTACATTGAGTTAATGGGAAGTCTGTGGACATAACGTGGAAGCTACACACTGCATAGTGTGGATGTTTAGGAGTGGTGCAGCAGCCTTGCCTGGCGCTTTTAAGGTAGGCAGCAGTCAATCAGGCCCTAGCTCCGTTTGCTCCACTGAGACAAGGAACTCTCCCATGTGGGACAAGTACACAAGTTTCATCCTGAAGCAGTGACCCCTGGTACATTAAAAAATCCCGATGGTGGTCACTTGACTAACAGGGACCCTCAGTGATCCACAGCCCATCACAGGTCGAAAGTAAGAGTAGTGACCGTTAACTCAGGGTTATCTGTGCAGCTCCTAATCTGTGCTTATATTGCTTTCTTTGCGCTGGGGAGACTGAAAAGTATATAGGACGGGTGTCTCAGATAAAAGGGGACTGCACAGTGCACAGTGTGGATGTGCAATGCACAGAGTGGATGTTTAGGGGTGGTGCGGCAACCCTTCCTGGCGCTTTTTAGGTAGGCAGCAGTCAATCAGGCAATAGCTCCGTTCACTCCACTGAGACAAGGAACTCTCCCATGTGGGACAGTACACAAGTTTCATCCTGAAGCAGTGACCCCTGGTACATTAAAAAATCCCGATGGTGGTCACTTGACTAACAGGGACCCTCAGTGATCCACAGCCCATCACAGGTCGAAAGTAAGAGTAGTGACCGTTAACTCAGGGTTATCTGTGCAGATCCTAATCTGTGCTTATATTGCTTTGTTTGCACCGAATAAATTGGAAATGTATAATATCGTGACGCAACACTATGTACGGGTACATTGTTTACGGGGTGTCTTGTAGACTAAGGGGCATGAACTTACATGTACCGTAGCTATAAAAGCAAGTTATTCGGACAGAAAAAGAGTCAGCTGAGGATTTTCATGCAAATACTTGTCTAATTTGTTTTTGAATGTCTCAATTGAGATACTGTTCACGGTATCTGAGGGTAATCTGTTCCAGATATTTACAACTCTGTTAAAGAAGAAGTATTTTGCTTCGTGGGATTGGAATCGTTTTCCCATGATTTTGCAGCCATTACTTCTGGTTTGACTCGACCGGTCTATATCAAAATATTTATTCATGTCTAAGTTGTCATATCCCTTCATGATTTTGAAAACTTCAATAAGGTCCCCTCTTAACCTGCGCTTCGTTAGGCTAAATAATTTAAGTTCTTCAAGGCGTTCCTCATATGGTTTGTTTCTAAGTCGTGGTACCATTTTTGTGATTCTTCGCTGAATTTTCTCTAATTTTTCAATGTCCTTTCTGTAGTACGGAGACCAGAATTGCACACAATACTCAAGATGGGGGCGCACTAGCGAGTTGTACAAGGCAAGTATGACTTTTTCCGATTTAAACTCGAAAGTTCTTCCAATAAAACCCACTAGCTTGTTTGCAATTTTTACCGCATCGGTACACTGCTTGCTTGGTTTTAGGTCATTTGATATTATCACACCAAGATCCTTTTCACTGTCTGTACTTGATAACTGAATATTGTTCATTTTCTAATTTGCATGGACATTGTTACTTCCAATATGAAGTACTTTACATTTTTCTGTGTTGAATTTCATTTGCCATTTTTCTGCCCAGCTTGCTAAAGTATTAAGGTCATTTTGTAACTGCTGCCACTGTAATTTTGAAGTGACTTTGCTGGTTATTTTAGTATCATCTGCAAATTTGGATACTTTACAATTTAGACCCTCATCAATGTCATTTATATAGATAATAAAAAGTATCGGTCCAAGTACTGAGCCTTGGGGAACGCCGCTGATCACATTACGCCATTTGGATTCCTTTCCGTTTATCACAACTCGCTGTTTTCGGTCTGACAGCCAGTCTTGTAACCATTTTAGCGTCTTTCCTTTTTATTCCATGTGCTTCTATTTTTCTCATGAGACGCTTGTGAGGGACAGTGTCAAATGCTTTCTGAAAGTCGAGGTAAATTATATCTACTGCTCTTGAGTCATCGTATGATTTGTAAACATCATGGAAGAAGTCCAGTAAGTTAGTTAAGCATGAACGACGATGTCTGAATCCATGTTGCGAGTCTTTAATTATATTATTTTCTTCTAGATAATTAACTATTTTATCTCTTATGATTTTTTCCATTAACTTGCACACTACTGATGTTAAGCTGATTGGTCTGTAATTTCCTGGGTGCGACTCATTTCCTGTTTTGAAAATTGGTGTTACATTTGCTAGTTTCCATTCGTGTGGAACTTTCCCAGTACTTAATGATTTATTGAATAAGACAGAGAGTGGCAGCAGTAACTCATGTTTTGCTTCTTTGAGAATTCTCGGTGATATTTTATCGGGGCCAGGGGTTTTGTTTATGTCCGTACTATTTATGGCTGAAAGGATATCATTATTATGGATAGCATAGTTACTAAGGACTATGCTATTTGCTTGGTTTGTGGGTAACAGTAGGTTTCTGGTGGTGTTTTCTACTGTAAAAACAGACGCAAAGTAATCGTTAAGAATGTTTGCCATTTCGACCTCATTTTCAGTGTGTCTGCCATTGTTTGTTTCTAGAGGACCTATTGATGTAGTCATAACCTTTTTCTTTCTAATGTAACTGTAAAATTCTTTAGGATTTGATTTGCACGTATTAGCAATGTGGATCTCCAGTGCTCTTTTGCTTTGTTTAATAAGTCTTTTCGATGTGCGGCGTAGATTATCGTATTGTAATTTATCATCATTATTTTGTGTAGCTTTATATTTATGGTATGCCTGTTTTTTGGCTATTAAGTTACTTTTTATTTCACTAGACCACCACTTTGGTTTACTATTTCCAGCTGGACGTCTGTTACGCAGTGGCACACATGACTTTACCACTTCATTAAATTTTTCGGTGAATATTTCCCATGCTTGGTTTATGTCATCGGTTTCAGACATTTGATTCCAATCTGCAGTTGCAAGTAGCGCTCTGAGCCTGTTGAAATTAGCTCTACGATAATCTGGGACCTTTTCTTTGCTCTCCGTTTCTTTTACTTTTTCAGTAGTAATATTAAACTGTATAGTTCGATGATCACTGGAACTAAACTCAGGTCCTATTTCAACGTTGTTGACTAGGTTATCATTTGTAGTCAAGATGATGTCTAGGATATTGTTTCCTCTCGTTGGGTATTCTACGTGTTGGGAAAGGGCGCTTTCCTGAAGATTCGTATAAAGCTCTTGTCCTGAGTGTGCTGTCAGTGGTTCACCCCACTTTGTTACCGGTAGATTAAAGTCTCCAAAAATTACGCTATCCTCTTGACAACAAATTTCCGCAATTTGATCATAAAGTTTTTCATCTGTCTCAGTTGACTGTGCTGGCGGACGATAGATGAGACATATATTTATTTTGTGTGAATTAATACTTAGCTGAACATAACTGGCATCTATGTTGGTAATACTGGGTTTGGATAGCACAAGGGGATGGAGACTAGTTTTCACATATAGTAAAACACCGCCACCAGCTCGATGTGGTCGCTCACAGCTGAAAATATTGTACCCTGTTAGTGAGTATTCCGCTAGAAAGTCACGGTCAGATGTGTTAATCCAGGACTCTGTGATGCCAATGATGTCATAATTTTCTAGGTAAATTAGAGATTCTAAATCCTCAAACTTGTTACGTAGACTACGTGCGTTAGCATAGCAGACTCTAATTCCGTTCCGAACAGTTGGTGATCTGACTTTGTGGGTATTTACGTTAAGGTTACTGTTCCTGGACGTGCCGCGTTTTTTGATCTGAAGAGGGCAACATTATCGTGTAGAAGTCTACCTAGCCGTGCCGCTCCTACTGAGTTCAAATGGAGACCATCTTTCTGGAATAGAGTATGTTGCTCATAAAACTGGTCCCACAGATTGACAAAGTCGACTCCCTCTTGCGTGCAGAGAGGAGGAGGAGGAGGAGGAGGAGAAGAAGAAGAAGAAGAAGAAGAAGAAGAAGAAGAAGAAGATGCAGGAGAATTTAAAGAGTTTGAGGAAAAAAGGAAATGTTAAGGAGAGTGAACAAGGAAACACTGAAGATATAATGGGGGAGAAGAGAGATGAGGAAAGGAGTGGGGAGAGAGAGAGAGAGAGAGAGAGAGAGAGATCAGAGGAGAAACACGGCAAGGGTAAACAAAGGAGGGATGGACGATTCAACATGAGAAAGAGAATCCTTGAAAGAGAGAAAAAAAAAAGAGTGAGAAATTTGATTGCGCGACAGACAGACAGACATTCAGATGATGAAAGATGGATTAACCCTTTCAGTACGAGGACTTTTTTTTATATATTTTATTTTTCTACCGCTAGACATTTTTAATTCGCCTGAGAGCGATAGAGTCTTCACTAGGTTTTCGCTTTGGCTCCCCCTAAGCCGAATATAATCGTCCGAGAGAGAGAGAGAGAGAGAGAGAAATAATTGTTTGTATATCTGTATGTATGTTTGTATAAATGAATGTACGAATGTAGTTTTTTTTTATGCCTCCGACTCAGGGCATAGACTTAACAATCGGTTCCCTGAGGCTCTAGCAGTCTTCCTACGTACCATGCTCCTCCTCATGTCATCACTTCGGCGTTATCATCCACCGTCCATATTGAATACATGCTTGGGCTGCCTTATACAGGACTGGCGTATTGGTATGGGAGGGGGGGTTGTTTTTAGATTCATGTTGGGTGCTCTTTGGTAGATCAGTAAGGTGTACTTTAACAAATTTCAAATCCCTTAAAATGTTCCCTGCCCCAGCCATGATTCGAACCCTCGTCCATTGGGACAGCAGACCATCTCTCCTCCGACACGGCCATGCATATACCCTACACATGCGGTATTTATGTATGTATACAGTATAGTAATGTATGTATGTATGTATAATTATTTAGGGCCCTAAATATAGGAAATGAAGAAAATGAAAGGACTGTTTCACTAAACACTGAAAAAGGGGAAGGACATTACCTGGGATGCATCTGTAGATGGTATTAGAGTTATGTAAGCAGAAAACAGATTAAAATAAACAGGATGAATACAATAGGAGATGAGGCAGGGGCTAACTAAACGGCAGAGATACACAGGAGCACAGCAGGAGGCAAGATGGAGGCCGATTAGACATATACGTAATGTGCGTCGGGATTCAGTAGGAAACTTGATAAGGGTTGGGTAAAAAGAGGCCAGTAAAATGTAAACTGGAATACAGAAGGATGTGAAGAGCGATCGACCGGACAAAAGGCAGGTTGACCCCCATCTTCCTATTTAAACTCAGGAGCATCCCCAGGAACGGCTCTGTCCCACTGTTTCTCAGCACATTGTTTTCGGAAGTGAGGTGTTTCTATCTCGTTGACTTTAACGACTTCTGCAGAGCCACACCATACCACCGTCTCACACTACGCCACATAAAACCACTCTCCCATACCACACCACATACAATCACTCTCCCATACCACACCACACAAAATCATCCTCACATAGGCTACCACACCACACAAAATCACCCTCACATACCACACTCACAAAGATCATTAAGTGCAAGGCCCTAATGCATCCACACCCAGTACTTCTATAATTGTTTTATTCATGCTGCCACCAGATGATTTTATTCAGCTCAGAGCACCCTGTGATTGGGTCAGTGATAACTGTATCTGGCCTCTTTAGTTTGAAAAGTCTCTCCTAAGCTGAGTAAAATTGTGTGACAGCAACAAGAATATAGAATAATATGTCATTGTATTGAGGATTTTAAAATTGAACGGAATTCAGCAGGAGACGGGAAAAAGGCCGGTTAGACAAGAAAGATTAAAATAAAGAGAAGATAAAGAGAAAAGTAATATAGAATTTAGGTGGAAACTGGGCAGCATGCTCTAAAGACAAGGCCTAAAGTTGGAGATAAACCTATACTGGGGACGGACGAGATGTGCAGTAGACAGAAATAAGGCACTAGGCGGAAGAGAAGCCAATTGTAAAAGAGAGGGACAGCAGGAGGCAAAGGAGGGCAGCAGCATAGGCTTCGAATAACCTCTTCTACGCAAGGACTCCTTTTTTCATGTAAGATCCGATGCAGCTTGAGAGAAAAGGCATTTGCAACATTCTCCCTCTGTAATATTCTTGGTTTACTGTCTTCCTTGTACTCGATACCTCCAAGTTTTGTATATATTTCTTTTGTATGTTCTGTATTTTCTCTGCGAGCAGAACATTTTCCATATTTTTACAGTACTTTCTATATAGGGCTGTTGTAATTTTTCTACGTTCCTTTTTCCTTGTAAAGCTCAGACAAGCTTATTTAGCTTAGAGAAGTCTATCGAAAAATACAGCTTTCATAAACCCCTAAGTTAACACGGCGCTTTCTTAAAATTTAAAAATCGTCTGGTAATGGCAAGAGTTTAATATTACAAAGAAGACGTCATAGAGAAGAAAATAAAACAAAATCTAGTTCTCTTCCTTTAAGCCAAAATTACAGTAGTGGACGGAGGAAAACACAGACCGAGAAGGGACGGAGAACAGGAAAAACTGTGATTACGTCGCTTTATTTCACCCAGGCGGGTTAGCACAGGATTGTATTGTTTTCGCTTCTGTGTGTGTGTGTGTGTGTGTGTGTGTGTGTGTGTGTGTGTGTGTGTGTGTGTGTGTGTGTGTGAGAGAGAGAGAGAGAGAGAGAGAGAGAGAGAGAGAGTTAGCATACCCACCGTTTGAACCTTTCAGTCCGGTAACATAATTTAGTTCATTCTTGCTTTCTCCAGAGCATTTTATTCAGCACAGCTTACAAGTTCGTATCTGTAACAAGTGGTACCAGGCACAACAAACCTCGCCTGACAGCAGTTATTTTATTGCTGTTAAATACTGAATCAGTACTGCCATTTCAGGGTCACTGAAAGTCAAAGTTCATTGTACCAAAAGAAAGACCATATAGGACTTCATGGATGTTGATTATAGTAAACATCTTTATTTTCATCCGTTTTCAAATTATAGCCCCCTGAACATTGCCTTCTTGCGTTTGATCTTTCAAGGTCACTCAAGGTCAAAGGTCATGGTGCTAAATGAAAGCCCATTTGAGACTTCTTATATCTTGTTAATAGTAAATATAACTTCAACCAGTTTCGAGTTATAGCTCCCCCTGAATATCCGTGACCTTGAGAGTGAAATTTCAAGGTCACTTAAGGTTAAGGGTTATGGTACCAGTTAAAAACCTATATAGGACTTCCCTATTTTTTTTTATAATAGTAAATATCTATTATCAACCAGTTTCGAGTTATAGCCCCTTGAATATCCGTGACTTGGAGTTTGACCTTTCATTGTCACTTAAGGTCAAAGGTCATGATACCAATTAAAAGTCCATATGGGACTCCTATGTGTTGATATTAGTAAATATTTATCTGCAACCATTTTCGAGTTATAGCCCCCTAAATATCCGTGACCTTGAGTTTGACCTTTCAGGGTCACTCAGGATCAAAGGTCTTGGTGCCAAATGAAAGCCCATGTAGGAGTTCCTGTATGTTGATAATAGTAAATATCTCTATCTTCAACCGGTTTCAACTTACAGCCCTCTGAATATTCCGTGACTTTGATTTTGACCATTCAGGGTTACTCAGTTACCTCCAAAATTTTATTCACTTCCTTTTGGGACCAGTGCCCACATATCCTGAAAGTTTCATGTACTTTCATTCAGCCGTTTTTCCGTAATATTGCTAAAAAAAAAAAAAAAAAAAAAAAAAAAACAAGAAAGAAGCAAAGAAAATAACAAATTCGACCAAAAACAATACCTCGCCTGACTCTGTCTCAGGCGAGGTAATAAACTGGAAGGAGAGAATTATTGTCCGCAGAAAGTAAGACTAGGGAAGACAGAAAGACAGGTGAAGAAGAAAAGAGACAGGTCACACTAATCGTCCCCTACTATAACAGCACTGAGGGTGTTAACTTGGAGGGGCAAGGGAAGGTAGCTTATCTCATCCCCTGCCACCTCCTGTCCACCAACTACCTACACTTTGCCTTCTGATGGGCACCGACTTGCTTCCATCCCACTGGCTATATCCTCCCCGTCTTTTATGTTACCTGAAGTATGGTGGTCTGTGGGCGGCTATTCCGCGAACAGCACCAAAGCGGTTTTATCTCGAAAATTATTAAAGCTACGGCGGATTTATGTATATCGCTGGAAAGCTTATGGAGAAGTAATAGGTGTCAAATATCATTTCTCATATTGGACACCATAGTGTTGAAAAAAAAATAAAAAAAAGGCGACGAATTGTGTACCAAAACAAAGTTATCGCTGAAATATAAACCTTCAGCAACTCTACATGCATCACTGAAAACTTATAAAGAGAAATCAGGAGGCAGAGAAGGAAATAAAGTAAAGAACAGGAAGGTGATATGAAAGACGCCTGAAAGCAGGATGGAAAACAAAAAGTGATATGAAGGAATCACAAAGTAGGGAAAAAATTTTTTTGTAGGAGTCCATACTGGAACACGTTCAAGGGAGCAAGCTTGGTAATATTGTTGTTTTAGCTAGAAGAAGTGTGCCATAACGCTTGTCTTATGTAAATGCTCACTCCAAATTATTGTAAAAAAACACACACACACACACTCATGGAACACACATTACTTTGCCATAAGCTATACAGTGATGTGCGTACGTCCGCTGCAGGTTTGATAATTTGATATAATCCAGGTTTGATGCCCCTTTTGATTTGTTTGTTTGTTTGTTTTTTAGCAGTATGGTGGCGATTTCTGAGAAGAACCACCTAGGTTACATCTATTTCTTTTCTATAATTTTCCCAGGGATGAGTAGGTCCAGCATAGAGTAAATGCTTTCCAAGACAGTCCAGTATAGGTACTCAGTATACCACTTTTCTGCGCCCTTTTTTTCTGCCGTACTAGACAAAAGCTCATCTATGACATATTCCCTAGTGGTCAACCCCCATCCACATATTTTCCTCCATAGACCTGTTCCTACATGAATTTATTTTCCTCCATAAAGCTGTTTCCCTTCATAGGCATTTTTTTCCCCTTTCATAGGCCTATTTTCCCCATGTGCTGAGGAGGTTAAATGGTGGAGGAGTGGACTGCTAGACCGCGAGGTCCCGAGATCGATCTTGACTGGGGAAAGAAGAAGTTTGAGGCGACTTGGAGGCGATTTGTTTGTGGCCACCCCAAACGGGATTGAGGCGTCTGGCTATATATATATATATATATATATATATATATATATATATATATATATATATATATATATATATTTTTTTTTTTAAGTCTTAACTGATCATTTATAAGTATTGTCATAAAAACACCTCCGCTAAAACAATCTCACCAGTCCTGATACAGACAGCATTCATTCTTTATGGACGGTGCGATATTAGGACAAAAGGGTTTCGTACGTGTACGGCGCCATCTGATGGGCGCAAAGTTGCTGAGTCTCTTAGGTCGGTCTCTGTCATCTTTCCGGAGTCAGGCGCACAAAAAAAGAAGAGAAAAATTTACAGATGGATCACAGATAAGGTAAATTCTGAATCGTTCCCTTAGAGTCAACAAAGTGCTTGACGAAATGTATTGCATCTACTGCCTCAGCTGTTCTGTCTTTTCTACAAGCCTAATGATTTAATTTGCACAGCCCCTGAACAGTAGAACAGAGTGATTTATGTATGACAGTAAGTATAACTATTATGGGTGAGACTCGCCTATATTCCGTGACTGAGTTTAGCTTTCTCTGGAAGGGACATATTTTTGCAGTCTCCCAGCCTTTGGTACTTTTTTACATAGACACATGACGGCCTGTGTATAGCTTTTATCCGCTGGATGTTTAGGTCACTAACTCCCATTTACTGTTACTGTGTCTTTATTTTTACCAGCTACTCACATCGCAACTGTGGATCAAAACTTTAAATTTGAAATACTTTCGGTTGCGTTCGATGTATCATCACGCTATAACCTGACAGTGTTGTTATTTTGAAATAAAAATGAGAATCGTGAACTCTCATTCCACGTACTATATGAGTTTAATATTCAGCTCAATTAAAATATGCAATACCAATCCACAATTTTGCTAAAAAAAAAAAAAAAAAAAAAAAAAAAAAGTGCGCAAACGTGCACGAAAAATATACCAGAATATTATGGAACGACGAAAAGGGAATTTATGAAGCAATATAGCTGAGCGAGTTATCAAAAAGCTGGGATAAAAGCGGAGTAATAATCTGTGCGCAAATCGTTGCTGTTGACCCAGAGACAAAAGAGGTAAGTACCGGTACCTGCTCTGTCTCGTCCGGGTGACCTCTTGACCTCACGGCTCCTGTGCCGCTGGCTTGTTTACTAATGACCTCTAATTGCTTCCCTTTTGACCTGTCGGATTGTATTAGGGTGGCGTTTGTCTCATGACCTCTGCCTCACGGACCTGCGACCCAGTGACAAGTAATCTGATAACATACAGTATGTCCTCGACTTTTTTTTTTTTTTTAATAATTCTCATTAGACACCAATTCATAAGTGATCTGTGACACTAATCTCTCTCCTGATGAGCTTCGAAATGGTGTCCTCTTCTCTATTAATCTTTTTCTTAGTGATCTCTGGAGAAGAAAGATTTAATTTAGTAACCTTTATTCAGTGACTTGGTGACATCAGACCAACTAATATAGACCTGGTCATAACTTACTTTCTGACATCCATCTTAATAACCTGTCTATCTTAGTCACCTCTGACTAAACCTGACGAAAATACCTGTGGTCCTATAGGCTCGTGGTGTTGCCTGACCTAATGGTATGGTGAATCCTCACGTGGTGACGTCTTATCTACTGAAGTCTGACTTTCTGCGTTTTTCTGAACTCCCTGTCTTTGTCATTTCTGACCTACTGACTTGATTAAAGCACCCTTGTTGTTTGGTCTTTGGGGGATTCATGGAATGGTAACGCGTGACCTAGTGATATCTGACCTCATAACTTCTGATATAGCGCTGCTTGACAAGATAACCTGATTTAAAGACGCCTTACTAGGTGAACTAGTGACCACCAACCTAGCAACCTATCGCTTAGTGACCTATTACCTCACTCATTGATTACAGCTTTGACACTCCCCTAACACATCCCCTATCACCCCCTACCCCCTCTTCAGTTCACTCTTACCCTTGTAGCATACATTCCACACGCCCTTCCATTCCCCTTCCCACCTTACCTTTCGCGCACCCTTCTTCCTTAACACCTGTCCCTTTCTTGCCACACGCCTTTCCACACTCCCCACCCAATCCCATCCCTCCGCGGTTCTCTCCTATTCCCCCTTTCTCCCCCTTCCACTCAGCCTTCTCCCGTCTCTCCCACACGCCTGCCAATCACCCTTACCCTTCAGTCCCTTCAGTGCGTTACACTCCCTTCTCTTCCACGTACTCTCTCGTTGAAACTCCTTTTCCCTCCCTTCCACGCACCCTCTGCCCCTAACAACTCTCCTTTCTCCCGTATACGCTGTACCACTTACACAGCTCAGTCCTCTCCACGCCTTCTTTGAATTAATATCTCTCTTGTCATTATCTCTCTTCATTATCAGACTCTCTCTCTCTCTCTCTCTCTCTCTCTCTCTCTCTCTCTCTCTCTCTCTCTCTCTCTCTCTCACACACACACACACACACACACACACACACACACACACACACACACACACACACACACACACACACACACACACACACACACACACACACACACACACACACACACACACACACACATCACCCCGTCCCTCTCAGTTACACCTTCTCACTCACACACCCTCCCTCCCACACACAACCTCCCTCCCACTCGCTGCCCAATAACGTAACTCACTCCTTTTACACTCTCCCTTACTCTCACACCCTTCCTCCCGCTCTCACACCTTCCATCCCATTCCCTGTCCCTTCTCCCCCTCTAAACGTACCTCTCACCCTCCCTCCCACTCTCTCCCATTCTCTCCCCCTTCATCATTTACATTTTTCACACCCTCATACCCCACACGCCCCTCCTTACATTTCTCTTCTAGTTTTCCCACATCCCCTGTCTCACACATCCTCATTTCACACTCTCACACACCCTTCGTCACCTCAAATTGATCATTCCTTAAAGCTTTCACTCAACCAGCTGTCTCACATTTGCCATGCCCATTTTTTTTTCATACGCATCTGTCATACCTTTCCACTATCAGTTCTTGCACTTTCATCTTACTCCACCTAGAATTTCACTGTTTCACACCATTCTCTTACATTCTCCCATTGTTGTATTATTTTTCTCTCACATCATCCCCCTTGCAAGCATCCATTTCTCACCTGTACTCATTATTACACATCTCATTCTCCATCCTCACGCCTTGGCATCCCTCTCTTTCATGCATTATCGCTCCCCTTCTCAAACACCTATACACCCCTCCGCCCAGTTCCCCACCGTTATGTCACACTTTTCATTTCCTTGTAATCCTCTCCTCATTCCCCGATCATTAAACAAACAATACCTTTAATCTCTCTGCCATTAATGAGCTGGTTCGCACTTCCTCCCTCCTCTTAATTCATCCATTTCCTTGCCATCTTTTGCACTGTTCTGTCTGTCTGCTATCTTGTGTTCTTTGTCTGGCTTCGTATCCTTAATATTATCTTTATTCTTCTCTGCTCATCAGTTGCGTCTGTCCTATTTTTTGCATAACTTTTTTTTTTTCCCCTTCCATTTACCTCCCTTTATTTTATATGTTTTCCTCGTTCCTTTTTACTTCTATTTGCCTCATTTTATTTCTTTCCTCTTCCTCCTTGTTTGCCTTCTTCATCCGTGTACATACTTCAGTTTAATAGTCTAGTGTGTGCCTGTTTTTCTCCGCGTCTACCAAGGCATTTGAACTTCTCTTCCGTGTGTGTGTGTGTGTGTGTGTGTGTGTGTGTGTGTGTGTGTGTGTGTGTGTGTGTGTGTGTGTGTGTGTGTGTGTGTGTGTGTGTGTGTGTGTGTTACAATGAAAGTAGTGGAGTAGTAGCGCAACAGAGAGAGAGGGGGGGGGGAAGGGTACTTGAAGAGTGAGTGAATGCATATACCTGAGATTAGATTTAAAATGTGTGCAAAAGGAAGATAATTTTCATAAAGTGAGAAAGTCTGTGAAAGGCGTAGAAGAGTGACAGAACTAGAGTGGCTGTGGTAACGTGACCGAGTTTGTCAAAAAATGAGGAAAATATGTTTGAGTGAATGGGAAGCGCAGCAGATAAAGAGAGAGAGGCGAGAAACAGACTGAATAAAATGAAGATAAAGAGTGAAACGTGTGAGCCTGTTATAGTAAGAAGAGTGGGAATGTTGCGTCAGGGAGAATATGAGAGAGAGAGAGAGAGAGAGAGAGAGAGAGAGAGAGGAAATATAGACAGGAAAAGTGTAAAGCCGGGACAGTGACATTACGATAGAGTTAGTAAAAAGTTTAGAGGAGGAAGAGAATGAATGAGAAAGATGTGTCACCGTAAGAGTAGAAAGAGAGAATGAGATAAACGGTGCCAAGCAAAGAGAATGATAGAGAAAGGTGTGGTCGTATTAACCACTTCAGCGTGAGTACGTAACAGTGATTATTCTTTGCAGTTTATTGGCCACTACACTGATCATTGAAAGTCATGCTGAAAGGTTAATTAATGTTATAACTTACCTAATTAAACAAAATCAGTAGGAGATGGCATTCACAGGTAGACAGAGGAGGTTAAAGAGATGTATCACACGGACGGAAGAAGAAAAAATGTTACAGTGGTAGAAGTCTACATGGAGGACGGAGGAAGCAACACACACACACACACACACACAATCTTTTTCCCACTCTTCAGACCATCCTACCTACTCTCTTCTCTTCATCTTTCTCCCACACCTCTGACTCTTCTACATCTCTCATCCCCCCCAAACAACTGCCTCACGCCTCTCTCACTGTTACACACACGTATCAATCACTGTCTGTTCACTTCTTACATCCACACCTCTCACTCCTACCCCAAACTAACTCTTCAAAATATCATACACTCTCTCTTCCTCGTCTCCCTTTCACATCTCTTAACCCTCCTCCATGCTCTTTCACTCCTTAAAACATCACTTCCTCTCTCTTTCCTGTTTCTCCTTCATTCCTCTCATCCCCTCCCCCTCCCATCACACACGTCCCTCTCCCCCCACACATACGCACGTCCCTCTCCCCAGTCCCCCCACACATGCACACGTTCCTCCCCCCGACACATATACTCGTCCCTCTCACTCTTCACACCGATAAACACATTTCAGCTGAGGACGAAAACTGAGAGAGGCGAAGTACACCCTGATTGACCCTAATTTGCCACTCTGTCGTTTTATTGAGGCTGCGGGTGTGACCTGAGTGTGTCTAGGAGGGAGGCAGGTGTTGTGAGTGAGGTTGTTGCATGGAGTGTGACAGGGTGTGGCAGAAATGAGATCGGGATTGGCATTCAAAACAGCATAGGATGTTTCGCAGTATCTCTCCCTTAGCGATTTATTTGGCCTGCTAAAAATTAATATCGTCTCGTATGTAATTTAGATCATTTAAATATCGACGTTATTTGTACCACCGACATACAAGGTGATATTAAGGTACTGCAGACAAACTAAACCCCTGAGATATAAGAGCTACGAAATTCTTAAAATCACTTACAAAAGGCTCATGGGATCCGTCGTACACTGTGACTGGAAGTGTGGTATCGATGAAATGATAAAGTTCTCACCCTCTCCATGGAGTTGGAAAATACAGACGCCATTAGCGCCTGCAGTAATGTCTCGTAACTGATCTGTTCAGCTTGGGATGGGCTTTTGGTAGTCATAGAGTTTAGAGTTGATATGTTGCTGAAAGAAGGGTGCAGAAGGAAATGTGCAAAGACCTTGATGCAGGGAGGACAAATTGAAAAACAGAACGTTATTGATTTGATGAGGCTTAGAATAAGGTAGAGAATACAGACCTTGATGCAGGGAGGACAAATTGAATAACAGAACGTTATTGATTTGATGAGGCTGAGAATAAGGTAGGGAATACAGAGTCATTCTGAGGCGTGTGACAGAGAATGTAGTCAGGACATCATCCTATGGCAGGACAGCGGATGTGGCCATGCTGTGATAAGGAGAGTCTAACAGTATTATAAGTCTCCCAAGGAACAGCCGCGAGAACAGCAAGTAGTATCCATAGGGATGTGACGTATGGATATTGAAGGAACTGGTAAAGAGAGATTTGACGAGATGTGAATCATAAGGAAACTAGGCGAACGACAGGAGACATGGCCAAAAATATAATCGAGCCGAGACTATAAATGTACACTACCGGCATGGAGATACGGCGCACAATGGTTGTTTGGTTCATTCCAGTCACATCTCCCTCGTTGGTCTTCATTTTCCAGTATTAAGCTCGCAATTTCACTCCTGGATCCCAATAGACATCCCCTTTAGTATTTTTACGGCCTCTTAGCGTCCTCCATATTCTCCCCTGCCTGGGTCATTTGCATAACTCTCCCGCTTCATCTGTCTCCTCTTCACTCCTCACCCTGCTCTCTCTCTCTCTCTCTCTCTCTCTCTCTCTCTCTCTCTCTCTCTCTCTCTCTCTCTCTCTCTCTCTCTCTCTCTCTCTCTCTCTCTCTCTCTCTCTCTCTCTCTCTCGTGTAAATTCCAATATATATGTACCGTACGATATCCTTTATCAAAGTTATATACGTTGAAACATTACCTAACATAAAATTTAACTCATACATGCTGATAGAGAAAATTAAATGTTGCAGGGTGATTAATATGCAATACTGTGCAAATACAAATTACACAAGAAGGAGCACCTGCGTTCATCGACTAGTCTAAAGCGGCGTATCTGACTTTGCCCTGTGATCCTGACCTTTGATTGCTCTCAAAATCGAGCTATTCTTTCACCCCCAACCCATAACCCTTCCACCAAGTTTGATTCAAATCACATCAAAACAGTGGAGTTGACTTTGCCCGTGACCTTATCATATGACCTTTCCCTGTCACTTTGACCTTTGACTAATTGTTTTCCAAAGCGACCCCTGCATCTGATAAAAACTGTTTAAGTTGACCTTATCACATGACGTTTGGCCCATTGTTAATAATAATAATAAAAAGAAAAAAGATGGGCTCTCGGGTGATTCTCAACTCATCCGCCAAGCCTGATCCAAAACAGATCGAACCTGCTTTAGTCATTTTGTTCCCACACAGACATGTGGGTTGATCTTTGACCTTGCCATATGACCTTGACCTCTGACTGTTCTCAATATTGAATCACTTCCTCTGTGTGTGTCAACATTTCCGCCAAGCTTGGTTCAGATCAGATAAAAACTGTTCGTGTCGGCTTTGTCATGTGACCTTGGCATTTGGTCTTTTCCTGCGACCTTGACCTTTGACTAGTCCTCGTAATCCAATCCTTTTAATCATATCATCACCGCTTTCATAAAGTTTGGCCTAAATCTGGTTGCCCCGTGACCTTGACCTTTTATTTATTGTTCTTTAAAAAAAAAAAAAAAGTTTTCCCATTAGCTAACTCTCAACTTTTCCACGAAGTTTGGCTAAAATCGAATAAAAACTACGTTATTTTGTTAACAAGCACATATCAAGGTCGAATTTTGACATATCTCTGTGACACTGACCATTAACTTCTTGTTCTCAAAACCGAATAATTTCACATTTGCCCTATCCTGAACCCTTCCCTCATTTTTTTTCTAAATATGATAAAAATAGTTTATCCTCATTTTGCAAGGTGTTTAATCTAGTTGTTATAGTTGCAACCCCAGGCTCATCTGAAAGTGAATTTGGTGAACACCGTGTTCTAGTCTTCTTTATTCCGCAGCCTACCAGCCTCCTTTCGGGATAGTGGAAAGCGACTGAGGAACTTTGTATAGCTGGGCAACTCCACCGCCCGGTCATACCGATGCCTCCACGTGATGGCGTCTCCAACACCGTGTAGCTACGTAAGGTTACGCAACGTGAAATATATACTGTGTTAGCTGTCCTGTGGGTTTTCTGGTTGTCGCTATATGGTGCTCCAGACTGTAGATGATATACAGTATGTGTCCAAGTTGAATCTTTAGGAGCACTGTTAGTCACGGCACATTCCTCCAGTATTGCTGACGGTCCAGACTCGTTTGCAATAACAGTGCCGAGCATGCCTCTTTTATCCTTGACGTTCATTGCAATTAGTCTGAATGTGGTTAGCGTCTAGTTGATGGTGTTTTATCCAAAGTTAAGGTCTTTGTTGGCTGGGGATCCTCAAACAACGATCAAGCATACCTTGTCAGAACTTAACCCTATCAAAACAATGATGTCTTTTATATTTTAATCTTCCCACCGTCAGACGATTTTACTTGGTTTAGGGAAAATACTTCATACTGGAGAAGGTAAGAAAGAGACGTTTTTTAGCTGAATAAAATGATCTGATGATGGTTGTTATATAACAAAAGCAACCCCACACCTTTTTTTATAATTAACCATATTTCTTTTTCCAAGGATGTTAATCAGTGTCAGTTTTAATTACTGCATGAGACCCCCATCTTATACAGAGACCTGAACATGGAATCTGTTTGTAATTCTCTCACATTATTTTCGTTTTCTTGACTCAGAGGCTTCACTGATCTGTAATGAGTGTTGTAAAGAGTGATTTTGACCTGCTACCTCCTTCTCAGTATGGATATGTTCTGCTACGTGCATATTCCTCCTTTTTCAGGTCGTGGGACGTTGGAAAGGTTCCGTGGACGGCAATGGATCGGGCATCAGGAATAAGGTAAAGTAAATCACTGATCTTTGTTTCACATTATTGGCCTTGGGATGCTGCTGTGTGGTGATGTTATTTTGTTGTTACCCGACTTATACACTTTGTAATAAGAGTGGAGCGGGTGTATATTTTCCATCACGACAGCTCGTTAACTTCTCCATCTGCCCTCTCTCCTGTGTTCTGTCAAATATATTACGAAGGGGAAAATGTCAGAGGTTATGATTCATGGTCATCCCTCAATATAAGGCTCATCTTGAAAGAAGAGATTTGTAACAGGGGGAGAACCCATTTCATTCTCTGTGCCTGTAGCTGGTTAGGACTGTGGCTGGGGCTAGGTAACAGAAGACAGCTTTTTACGAGGTTCAATTCTTGTAAGACTTGAGATATAGCAACGAATTTTCTGCATGTGTCTTTATTCACTTGATTTATATGCTTGCATTTAATTTCCTCGTGATTAATATACTCATTAATATACTAATTTTCAAGAAATACATTTTTTTTTTCTAAAGAGTAGGTGAAAAGTATAATTTTTGGAAGGTCCCATTGCCCGTTGTGAGACGAGAGTAACTGATTAAAGTACCGGTAGCACTTTTTTCATATATCACTTCACGTCGTGAAACGAGAGTTACTGTTGAAAGTAGCACTTTTTTTTCATTTATCATCTTAAGATGCCTTACATACAGAAAAAGAGGCTACATAAAAAAACAAAATACGAGGAATTCAATCGACATTGGTATCTTGTATAGCAGTGTCTGATGACAAGTTATCTGTTAGCTGTGGATGGGATGGGATGGTATTGAGTCTCTCTGGGCAATTCCAACTACTACTCCTGCACGTATGACATTTCAGGTAAAGCAATATAACATTACAGAGGTTCCTATTCTGCATGTTAATATATCTTGCACGTCACTGATGCGTACTTTGCTAATATAAATGAACTGTACAGGGTGGTGCAAAAGTAGGTTGACATTATTATGTCCCCACCAGCCTGGACCTGTGCATTACTTTGTGTCGAGGTATGGCTGACAGACTCCAGGAATGTGTCAATGGTGAGGGCGGACACTTTGAACACTTACGAGACTAAAAGTGTCTTTTATTTTGGAATAAATGATAAATGTCAACCTACTTTTGCACCACCTTGTATATATATCATACAATAAATGATAAGGAATAGTAGGCAAAAAAAAAAAAAAAAATCCCCTAGGAAGAGGTATAAGAAAATCTAAGTCGACATTAATACGGGCCAAACTACACTAGCCGTCACAGAATTATAGATGATTTTATAGGGGAGTGATGATGTCACCCTGTTAAACCAGATCGTCTGACGTCAGAGTGACCTGCAGTGTCATACCATCTTCCTTGTTGCCATAGTTAACTGTAATTTATGTTTTTGACCTTTGCACAGCTGATAATACTCCTGATGGCTCTTACATAATTTGCATCATTCTCGTCGTTTATATCAAAAGACATCTGATATCAGTGCCGGCAAGTAGATGAAATTTTAAACATCTTTTACTTATCCGAGATTGAATCCGGGAAGCCTGATTTTAGTCCTCGTAATAAATGATGAACTTCGAAAAGTGTTACTGACTTGCTTTTAACTAATTCATAGCTCTCACTGTCATGCTGTTTAATCTGTGTGTGTGTGTGTGTGTGTGTGTGTGTGTGTGTGTGTGTGTGTGTGTGTGTGTGTGTGTGTGTGTGTGTGTGTGTGGGTGGGTGGGTGGATGCATCGTCCGTGTTATCATCTTTATTACAATGATGAACCTTTATTTATTTCCTGCCATCCTCTAATATGACTGAAGTCTTAAGTTAGCCCTCAGTCTGCTCGTATAATATGTATTTGTGGCTGTGGTGCGATAGTCAATACATCCAACTCACTCCCAAAAAAATAATACATAAAATTAGAATTCGATTCTCGTGTTGGTCAGACTGTTGGACAAATTTGTATCCCCTCTCTCCTTGTTCCCCCAGCAGTACGCCGTAGGATGAGGTTCGACTGCTGTGGATCATGTTCCAGGGAAACATTGTGCTCTAATAATATCTACTAGCTCTTTTATCCTAACTTGGCTCAGATGTTCGTCCTTTTGCAGTTTAGTTCACGTAGTTCAATGGTCGATATGAACAGTGCTAATGGTTCTGCATCCTTTCCATAGCACTTCGCGACGAGCAGCAGCTTCTTTTGTTGCTCCATTCAACTCGGCATTCAGGGCGGAAAGGCCAAATCAGAGTAAAAACAGTATTGTCTCTTATTATCCCTCGTGCAGGCGTCAAGCATCCATATAAGCCCTCTCACAGTGGAATAACCTACCCGTATAATATTGCTCTAGCTTTTTTGTAAAGTCTAGATTTTTTTTTTTTTTTACTTTTTAAATTTCACTTACAGTATAAACCTTCTCTTCCCCTTCTTTCTTTTCTGCCCCATGGCACGCCCCACAACATTTTTTTTTATATTTGTTGCATCTCTTAACGGAAGTGAGAGACCTATTGTAGAACGATGGTTGCATGTCGTATTATTGGAAATGCTTGAGTGCTTTCCGTGTCAGTGAAGCTAATATGTGTTCGTTATCATATACCCACACATCTTGGGTCAACCTCCCTCGCCCCTCCGTCGACGCTTTTTGCTTCTGAATTTCAGCTCCTCACGATATGAATCTTGCTCTGTGTCATCCTTCCTACTGACAGGATGAGACGATGCACATAATTTTGAATGGCTTCCTCGTCCGTGTCGACCTGTTCAGCCGTTTGTTCTCTGAAGGATATATTTTATTGTTTCATAGTGTATCCATTTCTGTGTTTATCGGCGTTCCCAGGGAGCACCGCAGCTAAGCATCTCTGCGTGTGCCCAAACTTTACCTACTACATTAATTTCCATTATTATTTTTGTTTTGTTCGATATGTAGCCGTCAACCACTGGCACATAAAACAAGGTCATTAGGCCAACGAAGCCAGTTTAATATTCCACTAAGTGACTGCGTAAACTAGACTTACCTCGTTGTATAAGAGAACACAGCAAGGATAGCAAATCAAAGTAACGATAATACTAACAGTGTAAAAACAAGAAAAAAAAGGATATACTTTTGGTTAGTACTACCTAATTAGTTTGGCTTTTACAATACCTCAGCACCCCAAAACAGCCTAATCTAAGCACCCTAACAAACACAATCCTGACAGATAAATCACTAGCCTAACCTGTTCCAAAACCCAAATAGGACAGCGAAACCTAACAAAGCACTGAAGTACTTAACAACATTCCTAATGGAAGACAGAATGGTCTCCTACCGTCTCCACATAGTTACATTACACTGACGTATATTTGTGCGTGGTGCCATGAGAATTTATGAACACGCAGTAACAGAATTCCAAAGTTTGTTTGTTTATAAGGTTTGAACTATGGCTTCATAAATAATGTTGAAAGGCATAAATTAATAAAATGATAATGGTGCTTGAGTATTTTGTCGAAGGAACAGTTGTACCAAGTTTTAGACGAATTGGTGAAGAAATAAAGGCATGACACTGAACTGAACTGTGTCGAGAGATAGAATGGAAGAAGGAAACCGATAAATACAGTAGTTCTCTACCATTGCCTCGAGACCTAATGCGTAGGGGCAATGGAGGAGACCAAACGCCATACAAAAATGAGAGATAAACGTTGACCAACTGATCAGTAAGAAATTCATTACATTACACGCTTGCAGTTTCGTCTCATCCCACCTTTTCTTTCAGAGCTTTCAAATTTATATCTTCAGTTCTGTCCGCCATACCCTCTTTGTCTCATGTTATCAACCTTACTGGCTATTTCTCTTTCTCTTTGTTGCTCTAATTGTTTCGTTCTCTCTCTTTCTCCTCTGCCAATTGACTTGTTGATGTAATCCCCCTTCCTCTCTTTTCAGTAGTCTTCATTTTGTAAGTTCTTTCCATTTTCGGTTCCCCTTCGTTTCCATTTGTCTCCTCCTCTTCGCTGTTCCTCTCCATTCGATCTTTTCTTATTTTTTCTTTGATTTTTTTTTCAGTTTTGTGTCATACTCTGCCATGTCCATCCACTGCTGTCGTTCAAAAACCATTATTTTATCATTTTTCTTTGAACTCGCCTTCCTTTTCTTATTTCATCTACCACTTCAGATTTTCTCCGTATTAAAACTTTCACTCTTCTTACTTATATACATCATACCTCTTATTATTATTCTCTCCTTGAGCATTTTTTACTCCTTCCTTTTATTCTTTATTCACTTTCTCATTTTCTTCCTACCCATACTTCTTTAAAAGTCCTTGTTCTTCTTTTTTTTTTTTGGGGGGGGGAGGATTGGCAGTCATACATAAATTTTTTCCTTCTCTCTTTTCTTTCCTCATGCATTCATTTCTTCTTACATTTCCTTTCACTTTTCTACACTTGCTTTCAAATCATCATTTTTTTTTTTAACTTTAGCTTTCCCTCCATCTATCCTCAACTCTTCCATTTTTTCTTCACCTCTTACCCCCACTTTTCCTTCCCATTTTCCCTTTCCCCCCACATTCCTTCAGTGGTTTCCTCTTTCCTCGTCTTTTCCTCTCTCGCCCCTTCGTCACTCTGTCTCCCCTCTTCACAGTCCCTCAGTCCTCTCGTTTTTTTTTTTTCTTTACCTCCAGTCTCCCTTCTCCCATCTCAGTTTTTTTTTTTTTCTTCAGCATTTGCTTCTCCAACTCTCTTTTCACCCGTCCTTTCGACTGATCGTTTCTCACAACCCTTTTTTTTCTCGTCCTGCCTCTCCCTAACCATTCCGTCTGTCCTTCCGTTTTTACTTTCTGTCTCCTTTCTGTCATAGTTTCTTTTTCCTCCTCTCTTTTCCTCACCTCTCTTTCCTCATCTTTTCCCCTCTCGTCCTTTCTTCGCCCTGCCTTTCCCCTCGCCTCTCCCCTCATCCCTCTTCGGTTATCTCATTCTGCTGCCTATTGCCCTTAATTTATCACTTCCACTTCATCTGCATCCCGTTCCGGCCGGCGTAGGAAAGAAAAAGGAGGAGGGAAGGGGAGAGATGACAGGTGGATGGGAAGGGAAGGATAATTAAGACCGAAGGGGATATAAAGGAAGTTGGGGAAGGAAGGAAATGCAAAAGGAAGGAATTATTGGGAGGAGGGGAGATACATATAGAGAGGGAATTATGTAAGAAAAGAATGAAGGAAGAGGTAATATTTGAAAATAATTTATTTGGACATAGGAGGAATCTGGAAATGGAGGAACGACTTAGACGATAATTAGCACTGAATGATGATGCTTATGAATTTATGGGAAAAAGATGAATTATGAAACGAAAAAATAACGTAAATATCATTAATTGTGGTAAATGTTGATAATGGAAATGTACTGAGATCAAAAGAACGGAAAAAGGAAGAATGGCATATTCCGCCTGTGTATATCTTTCTTGGTGAAGAGAAGAAGGCAATAAAAATGGGAAAATGATGCAAGAAATAAATTTGAAAAGAACTTTGATCACTGAATATAATTGTAAACGAACTGACTAACCCTGCAATCCAGATATCCTGGATTTTATCGTTATTTTACATTTCCAGTCATAGTCAAATGGCAGAAGCAGTTGCCCCTTTCAGTGCGACAAAGTCTTATCATGGTTAATACGTGCCACTGACAGACTATTGTTCTCAATATGGTAGAAGCCGTACAGAGTGAGTTTCAAACAGTCTGCATTGAGGCGTTTGGTACAATGACATTGAGCTTCTTATAATTAATTGTCCCTACCGCCAGACAAATTTATTAAATTTTCGGAAGACCCCGTTTAATGAGGGAGTTAAAACAAATATATATAGTCCGTTTTGCAAGTTTCTTAATATGGTCCGATTTTGCCCCTTCATTAAGAAGGGTTTCTCATAGGCTGAATTAAACTGATTAGCGTTGCAAGAATTAATGAGAGTATCTTCATCATACTGAGAGGATTGGCAGAAACTCAACCTCTTTCACCACGATCCTTCTCAAATCATTTGAATAAAACCAGATTTCATGGGAAAGAATAAAGGAAAGAGTAATCGTACCGAAGGCAGTAAATAAAAATGTGAAGCTACTGCAGCAAAAATCAACTGGATGCACAAAATTACGTTTCCTAGGCTACTGATTAATGTACGGTATATTTTACAGAAGCGCAAAATGAATAAACACAATTTTCAGTATGGTGCTGATTATCTCCAGGAGTCTCTGGACATAAATTCAGTAATAGTGTATACTCGTACAACGAGAAACATTCAAGGAGTGAAGCACCTGCCCGCAGAGTTGGATTAAAGGCCAAACATTTTACTTAGTTCTGCAACCTTGACGTTCAACTGATTGTTAACAAAATCAAATTACATCTTCCTTGCCTGATCCTCAACCCCTCTACCAATTTAGGTCCTGACTGGATCAAAACCATTGGAGTTGATATCATAGTGGAAGTTTTACACACACATACCTTGACCTGCGACTTTATGTTCTCAATTCGAACTTCTTCATCCTTGCCTGACTTTCAGCCTTCCCACCACGTTGGATTCAGATTGAATAAAATCTACTCAAGTTGAAAGGTTGAACTTTTGACATTACCCTATGACCATTCCATCTGACTGAATGCACTCAGAGCCGCATCACTTCATCCTTGCCATACCCTCAACCCCATAACCAGGTTTGGTTTTAATCGGACCAAAACTGTAAATTGACCTTGCCGTGAGACTTTCACCTTTGACCAGTTGTTCTCATAAATAATAAGTCATCCCCTGAGAAGACCCTCAACCCTTCCACCAAGTTTGGTCCAAATTGGATAATAGTGTTTTGTTTCGTTCACATACACATTGGCTGACAGACAGACACACGCTGAGCAAAACAGTATCTCGCTTTAATATCGTAAGTGCGAGTGCCATTAGCTTGTGGGATAGATGACACTAAAATTTAATCTCATAGCCAGGAACAGAAATGTAGCTGAGACTCACTCTGCGGTGCTTGGGGTAGGAGAGTGGCTGTGGGGAAAGCGAGATATCGTCCATCTGCTCCTTCTGACACAGTAGAGTAGTTATTAGATGTGAACGCAGGAGTTTCCAGTCAAGACCAACCTGCAATCCGTGGCGAAAGAAGGCCCAGTGTCAGATCCTGTAATATATGCCTCAAATCCCTTTGCAAGGTCACCTAAATGAGGAGTTCCTTATTGGTGCAGGCGTGGACCCGCCTAATTTCTGTATCGATATCTTGGGAAACTACACATTTAAGGGTGACTACTTTTTTTTTTTTTTTTTTTTTTATGAAGGTGATAAGCTAGATAACTCAGAAGTGCTTTAGAGGTAATTTATATGGGAATGAGTAAATTTAGTGGGGGTCTTGTGCTTAATGGGCATGGCTACCCTCAGAATGCAAACCCTGACGTGCTCTGCCATCTGCAAGGTCTCCTTCAGGATATGGAGCGTTGCTACGGAGTTTCTCAGGGTGAGAAGAAAAAAGGATCTCTGTGGGAACTGCAGGATGGCCTGATGGGGCATTACTGCTTTAAGGATACTAGATAGTATCTCATCTCGCAGCACATTTTTCAGTTGTCCAGGCGCTTCGCAGCGAACCAGGAGGAAAGTCTGTGTGAAAGTTTTGGAAGGAAAGTAAGTTTTTAGCAGGTAATTTGATAGGTTACTCCAGTAACATGGAGCTGAAACGTAGGACTTTTGGAACAAATAAACATGACTTTGTCTATGGTCAGGAGGCATGATGCATTTTGCTTTCCTCGGTCACTGCTTTGTCTGATAAAGGAGAGCAGAGCTGGGAGTTGCCAGCTCTAGTTGACGCCTTGAAAAGTGGACAGAATATCTGGTCTAACACTGAACTTTAATTCAGGGCAAATGCTCTGAAGTCCCCACTAGCCCCGGTGATAATGGCCCTCGAGACCTCACGTAGCTCAGGAGATAACGTACTATTCCACTTTTATCGCTGCTGCCATTTCGTTCTTTATCGTGAGGCACTACAGAAATTGGACGTGCAATATTTTTTCAATCTCATAGGGGAGACACAAAAAAATATTGACAGAAATCTTGCAAAATATTGTGAACTCTTCTATATATGTTCGCCATTACAGATGTTTTTCTTTTTCACCTTTATTCCACTCGTCGCATTTATTCAAAAACCTCCCTTCCTCCATATCTCCTTCATTCTTTTCTTTTTCATTGTGTTTCTTCTTTCTTTTCTCCTAATTTGCGTGTTCATTCCATATTTCATACATTTTTCTTCCCGTCCTCTTTAATGCCCCTTGTTTTATATCCTTTCTTGTCTTCATCTTTCTCTTCTCTTTCTTTATGTTTTTTTTTTTTTTCCTTTTCCTCTTCCGCCCTCATTTCGTCTCGGTTTATGGGCACTTAATTTACCCCAAAGTCCACAACAAGACGCAGTTTCTCAGTTACGGGGAGAGAGAGAGAGAGAGAGGTTGTGGACAAACAGACACACGGAGAGAAAATCTGATAAGGACAATTCCAGGTATAAGTGAAATACAATGGTAATCATCAGATGGATTTTTTTTTTTTTCCCCGACCCTCTTCCTCGTTCCCACGACTTCCGAATGAAAATGGGAAATGTTTGGCCTAATGAACTGCACAGTGGCTAATCCAGCTTAAAAATTCATTCGGTTATTATTTGCTCGCTCAAGTGTGTGTGTGTGTATGTGTGTGTGTGTGTGTGTGTGTGTGTGTGTGTGTGTGTGTGTGTCGTAGTTGACAAAAAAAATACAAAAAGTGAAAGATTGTGGAATGCTAAGAAGAATTGGATGATTAATACTGAATATGAGAATACACACATGAATGTTTCTGCCAATTTATGCACCACAACATGATAGAGAAGGGGAAATGTCAAGGAGAAATTCCGAACAGAAGCAGATAAATGCTTGAAGTAATCCGACAGGAGGGCGAGATTATTTTTGCGTGAGGATATGAATACCGATGGAGGGAAGGAAAGGACTTATTAGGTGACTGGTTCTAGGGGAGCGCCTGGTGTAAAAAGCGAGAAGGGAATGCTTTGGTGGATCTCTGTGTATAAGAGATATCGAATAACAAACTCTCTCTTTCATCAGAAACATTCATAACTGTACATGGAGGGGGGTCAGAAGGAAACTCAGAGACGATAAAATTTTGCTTGTGCTGATATAAGAATGAGAAGGATGTATTTGACAGTAAAGTTGTCGGACACAGTCTAACCATGCACTATGTTGTGGCGTCAGTCACAGACACTTATAAATGTGGAGATAGGTCATGAGAAGGATGTTCATTAGTTAGAGTAAACAAGGTAATAATAATAAAAAGGGAGAGAGAGAGAGAGTGCAACACCCGCGCCACAGGCCCACGTATTTACTGAAATGATCGGTTCAGTGGTTAAATCTTGAACCCGTCCATGTGACCTTGACCTGTCACCTTTTATGACCAAAATTTAATCACTTGCTCTTCTGATGGGCTTCATGTTTCCAAATTTAGTTCAGTTCCGTTTTACAGCTTTTAATTATTATCTTTTCTTGATCTTGATCTTCATCTTCGACTTTTTTCATCTAAAATATATTCACGTGTTCCTTTGATTGTCCTAACGTCATTATTTTAGAGGTGATGCATGTCCTTCCACAAGATTTTCCTTAATGTTGCCAATAGGCAGACAGAGCCAATCACAGAACACTCTGGAGTGTTCTGTGATTGATGTAATGAGACGGAGGTGAGGAGGATGGAGCTCTATGACAGATGTGAATGGACAGAGATGGCAGTTAATTGAAGAAATTTTATTAGAGTTCATTAAAATGAATGATAGAGGGAGTAGAATAAAAAGATTGGGAAGGGAACAAAAGATGATGCACTGAAAAACTGAAAGAAGCAATGAAATAAATCCAAGCTAAGCTGCACTGGTGATCAGTTGCTATGGAAGTGTAGTGTACAAGGGCAAGATAGGAGAGAATAGGGCTAGAGTATATTGGGAATTTACATGAATTTTGAATACCAAATGGGAAGTAAGCAAGATATTCCTGTAAACAAGATGAAAATGTTCAAGGAGATAAAGGAGGGGTTATAAAATGGTGCTGGAAAGCGAAGAAAAAAAAAAAAGTATGCAGTAGACGAAGAAAATAGTCCATTGAGATTTTAGATAGTAAACAGTAGAGAAAAGAGGATGTGAACGCAGTAGTGGAAAAATGAGTGCAAGCAGAGGAGGGTAACTAGATATGAGAAACTGGTAGCAGCCCTGATAAAACTGAAGCTGGGAGACTTGTGGAGCACAAGGGGCGCGTGATGTAATGCTGGAGGAACCGTCTGTGGACTGATTAAAGACAAAATTAAGGTACACATGGAAGTGGGAATGGTGCCGGGTGATTGGAGGAAGGATATCATTATACCACTTTACAAAGGGAAAGGTGTTGATAAGGGAGTGTGGGAGCTTTAAGGAGATTAGTTTACTCAAAGTGGTAGAAAAGTTATATGAAAGAATCGTGGGGATAACGGGAAATGAATTGTGGGTCGTAGATAGATAGATAGATAGACAGACAGGTAGGTAGATGGATAGATAAATAGAATAGATAGATAGATAGATAGATTTTCCTCTGAGTGCTTGAGGGTTATTTAGAGTGAGATAGAAAGATGAAGTGGAAGAAAATAATTGAGAAAGAGGTTTGGATCGGCGGTTGGTAAAGAAACTAGGAGGTATTTTTGTTGGAATCACTTTGTATGCTCTGTGGAATCAGGCGTTTACCAATGGATAATTAAATAAACTATTCTTTAGCAGCTCAGTACTTGGTGCCATTGATGGCTAAGCAGAGAAAAGTGAGCCTTAAGGGAGATACTTTGCAAATTTGGTGAATCGATCACTTAATCCTTTATTGTTTCATCAGAACCATAGGAGCCGGGAACTGGGCTAAAATCCAAACATTTACCGTAAAGCGAGAGTTACCGGTCGTGTCCCTGAAAGTTATTCTGTGAGGAATAAGCCCCAACCATCCCTCAACTGTAAACGGTTATGAACCACCCTCTCTTACATCCTAGTTCATTGGACCATCATGCATCAATTTCCTGGATATATAGTTACTGGTGCTATGTGGATGTGGTGTGAGAGACTGGGTGGTGAATGCTGTGTGAGTGTAGTGAGGGAGTGGGTGATCAATGATATGTGGGTGTGGTGTAAGAGAGTGGATGATGAATGCTGTGTGGGTGTGGTGTGAGAGATCGGATGATGAATGCTACGTGGGTGTAGTGTGAGAGAGTAGATGATGAATGCTATGTGGGTGTGGTGTGAGAGAGTGGATGATGAATGATTTGTGAGTGTCGTGTGAGAGAGTGGATGATGAATGAAACGTGGGTGTGGTGTGAGAATGGATAATTAATGCTATTTTGGTGTGGTGAGAGAGTGAGTGATGAATGCTGTGTGGGTATGGTGTGTGGGGGTGGGTGGTGGATGCATGTGCGTGTCGTGTGAGGGTGTGGGTGGTGGATGCATGTGGGTGTGGTGTGAGGGGATGGGTGATGGTGGGTGCAGTGTGGGTGCGTGCGATGGGTCAGTGGTGGTGGATGTTATGTGGGTGTGATTGGAGGGGGTGATGGTATTGGATTCTGTGTGGGTGTGTTTGGAGGGAGTGGTGGTGGTGGATGGTGCGTGGGTGTGGTGTGTGAGAGGGTGGGTGGCGTGTCTGATGATGGGAGGAATGTGTGTGGATGTAATATTTTGCACTGCCTTGCCTTGATACTTAGGTGCAGCAATTTTTTATTCTGTTTGACGCCTTTGAATGCTAACGAAGTAATTATGTTCTTGCTTCATGACACTTGATTCATTACTGTGACCGACTATTGTGATGAAAGAGTAAGTAAAAACTAGTTTAATAAGTAAATATGTAAATAAACAAGAATAAACTTACTTTCTCTTATCACGCCCGCGCTCAGAGGTAAATCGAAAAATGTTTTTTTTATAAAATTAAAGAACTTTGATGATATATAGAATTTTTCACAAACTAGTATTCCGACGCTGTTTCCATAATATTTAGATACCATGGAGTTTCTCTATATGTTGCATAAAGTATTCAACCAGGTATGTGATAGACGAACAGAAAAGACTCCGTGAACTTAGATTGTCCTACGGTGGCTGAAGTATAACAAAAACTGGTAATAGTGATGCTGGGGTTACGAGCATTTAATTGCCACCTGTTATCAGTCGGTATATTATTGCTAGGGTAAAAATTTTCATTGGAATATTACCGAAAATAGACTCTCATAATTTCCATATGTAAAGCTGTTCATGCAGTAGAGCAGGGTATATATAAATAGATAGATAGATAGATAGATAGATATAGGTAGATAGATTGATAGATAGATAGATAGATAGATATAGATAGATAGATAGATATAGATAGGTAGATAGATTGATAGATAGATAGATAGATATACAGTATAGATAGATAGATAGATATAGATATATAAATGTGTGTGTGTGTGTGTAAAACGCTCCTAATCCACACTATCAGGTGGTTACTCGCGTGTTGCGGGGATGGCTCAGTCAGTCAGTTTTTTAATTAAAGGTGAACCTCTATGTAAAGGATGAAATACAGTCTAACTAACCGTCCCACTGGGAATATGATACTCAGGTGAGCATGTTTTATTCATTTAACTTCTGACCAACTGACTGAATTAAGAGAAACCCTGATCAGAGTGGTTATTTTTTACGGTAAAATCGGTCATCATAACGGCTAATTAATATCACATTTTTTTTTGCGTATTATTGTTTCCACTTTGATTGTAAGGTGTTTTGTCGTCGCATGATTAAAAACAAACGTGTAGGCTGTACAAACAGTATTTAACACAACCTAAGCTTGGGAGAATGTGTAAATACTTCCCTTGGTCCTCGTATGGGATTCTTCACCGACCTAGCCACCCTAAATGAGTATTTCATTACTTGCTGCCAGTATTAATGAATTAATAATTGTATATGAAAGAATAACCATAAACAAATTGCGTATATTCGAGCTGATTGAATAATATTATAGTTTTTCAACCACTTCATTCCGAGGACAGAATTATGGTTTCTACATTACCATGATGAACATACTACATGTTCTCATATTCTTTCTTTATCCCTTTTTCCAGACACTCACCAGTTCCCTTCGAACTTGGGACATTTGTTCCTTGGACAATTACCCCATACGGTTTCTTCATTTTTTAATTTGGGTCCTCCAAATGCTTTTTATGGAGTCCAATGGCAAATCAGAGAAGCATACATGTTTAGTGAAGTAGTGCAGCACGAATCCGTAGAGGTCACCAACTTTTGCGAGGAAGAATGGAACAATCACTTATTTGAGTTTACTTTCTTTCATTTTTGTTTTTTCTTTTTTGCCCTTTTTTTTTTTTTTTGCATCATGCTTTTCCTAGGGGTGTTGGCAATCTTCAAGTTTTATTCTAGTTTACTGCAACCAGACTAATTTATTGAACCTAGATGTACACCCTGGTAGTGATGGGAGTTAATGAAGGCTCTACCCACGGGCGCAGCCAAGATCTTGTTATGGGGGTGGGGAGACTGATTTTGGTTGCCATTATTCTTGAGATATGGCTGCATGGAAAGTATAATAAAAGTAACTAAATTATTTTTTTAAAATTATCTAGTCTTAAACAATAAAGGAAAGCACTTGAGAAACAGCCATTGATAGCAAATGAAATGAAAATATAAATGAAAGCCAACACAACTACTTTCCCTTTCATTCTATTCTTAATGAAGGACGGGAGGGAGGCCAGGGCCTTTCGCATCACCCCTCATAAAGCTTTAAAAAGTCTGTCCTAATCTGAATAAAGTTGTCTAGAGATAAGAAACATAATGAAAACTACATTTTCTGATTAAGGTGATTAACAATACAGCATTAATGCAACATGCGTCAGTGGAAGTTTTTCATCCTACTGCGAGGAGCAGCTGCATTTGTCGCTTTTTTTTTTTTTTTTTTTTTGTACTGCAGTATTTGACAGATTTTAACATTAGTACAGCATATGAACCGTATTAAATTGCTAGAAACGCAAGATACACACACACACACACACACACACACACACACACACACACACACACACTCACAAAACGTATATACAGTATCTTTATCTATCTATCCATATATATATATATATATATATATATATATATATATATATATATATATATATATATATATATATATATATATATATATATCATCAGTCATTGCAAGTCCACTGCTGAACAAAGGCCTTCCATAACCTTCATGAATTCCTTGACTGAGCCAATTTCTGCCATGTTTTCCCAGCAAACTTCTCCATCTCATCTCTCCACCTACTGTCTGGCCTTTTTGTGCTACGATTGCTATCTCCTGGAGTCCAGTCAGTCAGCCTCTTGCTCCATAGGTTATCCCTTATTCTTGCTACATGAGTGCCCACCTCCATTTCTGTTATTTTGTAACTTCTATAATGCCTTTCACTTTAGTCTGCTCGCTCTCTCTTTCTCTCTAGATCAGGAGTTATTAAGCTGGGGTCCATGGACCCCTTGGGGGTCCATGGATGGGCTCCAGGGGGTCCGTGAAGGTCACAGCAATTGAGAACAATTTAGTGTTATTGCGTGATGCCATTTGGCAGCATTAGAAAAAAAAATTGAAGTCTTGAAGAATTCTGGTGTTTGTTTACACAAGCCTACCCTCGTCTTCATGTCAGAGTGCACTATGGATGCTCTGATTCCGTTTGCTACTACATACCTTTGTGAGTCAGGGTTTTCAGCATTTGTTTCGATCAAAACGAAAAGTCGAAATCAATTGGATGTCAAAGATGACATGCGTGTTACCTTGTCAAAGACCATTCCACAATTTCATCTTCTTATGCCAAACAAAAACAACCTTCTAATTGAAATGAACTTTTGAGCGGAATTATAGTTTTGTTTTGTTTCATTTGCACAAGTTGGATGTATGTCACTTTTTCATTGAGTGGCCGTTAGTTTTTGCTCAAAAAAGAGTGAGAAACATAATTCTTTGTAAAGATTGTTTTATACTTTATGTCATACACTGCATGAGGTAGTTTTCAATAATACAAGGTATATTCATTATATGCAAAATGTATTATGTGCTAATGTGCATTTCTCTAGGGAAGGGGTCCATAGCTTTCACCAGATTCTCAAAGGGGTCCGTGACTCAATAAAGGTTAAGAACCACTGCTCTAGATAGATAGATAGATAGATGGGTAGATAGATAGATAGATAGATAGATATAGATGTAGATATAATTATATTTTACTAACCTTCCACTTCATCTTAGAAATCTATGTAAGTAATGCATATAGAGTATATATCATTTAACTAGTTCCCTTCACCCCTCCCCCCGTTTTTTCGTCACCAAAAGTACATAATGAGCACAAACCTTGTTTAACTTGTACCAGCTCTCCGTACTCTGTTTTTTATCATTTAAAATATTTTGGTACCGTAATGTACTTACAAAGTTAAATAAACTTTCGGTAATCAACCTTACTTTTCATGTCTAAAAATAATACGGTCTTTGTACAGTATTAACAGAATCATTATTATATTTTCTGCCCCTTTAGAATTAATATCCTTGTGGGCTAAATATAACGGCTTATAAATATGAAGAGCTTAAACTCCTCCCTCCTAAATTATAAAGAGTGTGAAAGCCTGATAAGCATGCATTAGTTTACCCTCACCGCTACATTTTCTAAACTCTTCTCAGCAGCCGCCCAGGTCCAAAAGGTTTTCGAGCGCCCCATGGTTCACACCCTCTATCCTGCGACCCCATAACCTCCCCTGCCACGCCATCATCTCCCCTACCACCCTATCACCTCCCTTGACACCCCATCACCTCCCCGGCCACCCCATCACCTCCTCTGCCACCCCATCATCTCCCCTACAACCCCGTAACCTACCCGGCCACCCCGGTAACCTCCACTTACACACCATTTCCCCTACGAACCCCATAGCCTCCCCAGGCCGACCCTGCAACCCGCATGACCTCTCAACATAACCTCGCTGCCTCCATAATATCCCCTGCCACTCTACCTCCTACCATAATATCCCTTACTACCCCCATGACCTCCCAATTCCACCCCGTAAAACCTCCCCAACTCTCCTTAAACCCACCCTGGCAACCCCTCATAACCCCTTCCCCCTGGCCCAGTTTAAGCAAATTAGGTGCCAACAGCGTCCCCGCCTGTGTTTACTTCCCGGCAATATATTCAAGGGGCTTTTGGCCAGGTCGTCTTGATCCTCGGCACAGCTTAATTAAATTCGGTGAGTGGGGAGTGTTATGCCAGGGGTGGGGGTGGGGGAGCCCTTCTCTACTTTACTCCCTCTAACAGTACCTGGCCCAAAGAGTGTTCAGTCTGCCCCCTGCGGACTGATTACGCCCTGCCTGAAATTTCTGTTCTACACCATTTTTGCTTGTGTTGCGAGGCGCCAGACTAATGAGACCCACGTGGGCTTGTTCTTTTAGGAGAAAACTTTGAAACAAAACTTTACAGCACACAAACCATTATTTCTACAGCACTCGTTTTCACAGGGTGTGATCTCATGGCCCCTCTCCACGACACACCACAATGCCAGCTCATCCTGTTTATTTTTTTAGTTATTTTTTTTCTTTTTTGTCCTTCACCCCCATATTCATAAACTCCCTTCCCCAACACTTTCACTCTTGAAAGCTATTTTGAAGTAAGCATTCACTGCATTTAAACTACTTATCCTAAAACGCCCATTTTCACTGGGTATACTATTCTGCCCCATCCTAATCACCCAGCAACATCCAGGTCCATCCCACCCATTCCTTTGCTCAACGCTCCCATTTCTTTAATCCGCCTAAGACGGTTGCATGGCACGACACAGACCACGCGATCGACGAACGCGTCCTTTGCTAGTTTTATAGACATCGCTATGCAGATTTTAGCCAGTACTGCTTAAGAACCTGCATTTCATTTACTGCCTTCATGGTCAGTGAAATAAAAACCACATGATTCAGTTGCACTGAATGCCAGACTACGAGTATGCAATACTCTTTTCACTTTACCCTGGCCCAGATTGTCGTCCTTTTGCTGCTTATTTCACGGCTCTTCATCCTTTCCATAGCACTATTTCGTGACCAGCATCATATTTTATTGTTGGTATATTGTCATATCTCAGTATTCAGGTGAAAAGATGGTAACTTTTGGCAGTTACAGTAAGAAGAGTACTTGTTTATGTTTTTTACCTTTATTCTGTGCATGCTTAACAAGGAGAATACAGCCGTCAGACTCTGCTTGTTGTAAAGCTCCGCCCTTCAGCAGGAAGAGTTTAGCACCAATGGCTTGATTCCTGCCCTACTGAACCCATGCTTCCTTAAACGTTACCTTCATACCGTCGTTACTTAGCCACTCTTCTAAACTCCCTCTCTCCTCAGCTTTTCTCTACCTAATCCTTCTTCTACCCCTTCTCAGCTTAACGTCATCTCTACTTAATCCTGTCTCTATGTAATTCTTTCTCTACTTAACCTCACTTGTACGGAACCTCTTCTTTACTCAATCCCTTCTCTGCTGAATCTCTTCTCTGCCAAATCTCTTTTCTATGTATCCTCTTGTTTGCTGAACCCATGCTCCACTAAATCCCTTCTTTGCTGAATCTCTTCTCTACTTCATCCCTTCTCTAAATAACCTCCTTCCTGCTTAATCCATATTCCACTAGATCTTCATAATTTTATTCTCTTTCCATTCTATTATTTTTCTCGAGATAAGGGAGACTTTTGAAACTGGAAGGGTTAGATGCTGCCTTCGTTATCCCTTTCGCTAGTGGCATCCTTCCGAAGTCGATTAGCATCATCCCTTGGTAACCTTGATTGAATAAAAAAATAATAATCATGGTGAGGGAGTTAGCCCCATTCTCCACGATGACATTTTTTTATTATCACAATTGTTGTACACCTAGATTTCCGTTTTCAGTTTAATCCCTTCAGTGCAGTGACGTATTCTGTTATCTTGCTGTCTCCGGACGATTATGTTCACTTCAAGACAGACTTTTCGAATTACTTGAGGCCCTTAAACATACAAGGCCTTTCCTGATATGAATGAAATAATGGACACTCGAAGAATACACTATAAAGAGACGCCACTGGACTGAATAGGTCATAGAACGTAATTTTTCGAGCTGGAGGGGCTAGATATATCTCTCAGTAACCCCTTCACTAGCAGATGTTTTCTTAAGTTGCATGAAGCCGTCTTGAAGCAGCAAGAATAAAATGATAATTGACACACAGAAATGAAGGCGTTAAGGGGGATAGGCCAGCATGGGTGAATATTATGATTTTTTTTTTTTTTAATAAAATTTTTGTCATTTCAGAAAGTTTTAATTGATTTAATAGACAGTGCTAACACACTGGATGAAGGGGAGCACACGCCTTAGGATTTTCATATTTTACTTAAGAATAAATGTTCCCATGTAAGAAGAAACAAATAAAAAGAACCACCCACACTGTGTAACACCTTCGACATTATTGCTAGTTTAAGGGCCGAACATTTGACTTTGGCCTGAGATTATCAGTTCATTCTTGCCTGACCCTCAACACTTCCACCATGTTTGTTCCAAATCAGATCAAAACTGTTTGAGTTGACCTTGCCCAGTGACCTAAAATTCTCACAATTGACTCTCTTTATCCGTGGATGACCCTCAGTCCTTCCGCTAAGTTTGATCCAAATCGAATCAAAACTTAACGGACCTTGCCCTGTGACTTTGTTCTTTGATCGATTATTTCAGAATTGAATCCCCATAACCTTACCTTAACTTGAACGATTCCACAAAATTTGGTTTCAGTTAGATAAGAATTGTTGCAATGGCCTTGCCATGTGACCTTGGACTTTAACCTATTGGTGTCAAATGTCATGTCAGACCTCTGGCTGACAGTCAACCCATTCACCATATTCGATCTTAATCAGATCAGAGCTATTTTATTATCTTGTTCACACTCAGACACACACGGTTCGAACTTTGACCCTGAGCCATTTATTTGACCTTTGATTAATTGTTCTTAAAATCGACACCCTTCCCTTTGGTCTTATCACCAACCCTTGTACCAATTTTCGTCATTTGGATTAAAAAAAAAGAAAAAAAAAAAAAAAAACTGTGTAAGTTGACCTTACCGTTTCACCTTGACCCTGAACTATTGTTCCTAATAAAAATAGGAAAATATCTAAACCTGGGCTGACCCTCAACCCAGTCACCAAGTCTGGTTTTAATCAGATAAAAACGGTTATTTTGTTCACATAATAACAGGTAGAATGACACACACACACACACACACACACACACACACACACACACACACACACACACACACACACACGGATAAATATTTCACCAGCCTCACTATCATGCGAGCGGGTGAAATAAGTAAATATTGCCAAAAAGAGAAACAAAGATGCCCCCTCACTCCTTTTGTCCCTTTTCCATAGCTAAATTAACCTCCTCACTACGAAGGGGGCTCTCTTAAACTATATAAAGTCTCCAGCCGGTAGGAAATGTCACCTAGGTCAGAATCTTGGCTTAACCCTTCCTAAAGCGTTACAGTTCTGCCTTTCAGCACTCCCCTCCCCTGCACATACCATCGTATCATCATTACCATCATCATCATCGTCGTCGTCCTCATTATCTCAGTAGCAACATCCTAACCCAATTTTCCACTCACAAATTGGATGAGCTGAGCTTGATCCAGAGGCAAGAAAATGAAAACACGAAAGCAGGGAGAACGAGCCATTGTGTGCCGAGTGAAATGATCCACACTTTCAATCATTTGTCATCCAGACCTTTAAAGAATCTTGGTTCCATCATATAATTCTGCCAAAGTAAAAACAAAAACAAAAATGAACTATGTGGCGTATACTTACAAACGAAAACGACGATAAAGATAGGGGACAGGAAATTTCGTGGTACTTCTTTCTTTGTGATTCATCTTGAGTATTACACGTAAATTTGCTCCTCCATTGAGTTTATTTCTTGTCATTATCAGCTTAGTTTGCATTAGTTACCCTGTGCAGACTCACCCCACAACAGGAAGCCATACGATACCTGAGGGGGAAAATAAATAACAGCCAGCTCTTTTTTTTTTTTTTTTTTTACTCTCCTGGTTACTATGTCAGCGCTTTTGGTTAGAATCTCTGCCTGGAAGAATCCGCCCTGTTCACTGCCAGTGAGATGTGTAGTAGGAAAAAGAAAAAATTAACCTCTTCAGTACAACAATGGCTCTCTTTATTCAAATACATCAGCATCCTCACGACTTCATTCATTTCTGGTAAGGAAGAGATTGATTATGGTTTTAACTACCTCTCCAGTTCAAAAATTCTAGCTTAAGCCAAACAAAATCGTCTGGAGATAGGAAAAACAGAACATTAAGCTATAGGCGTCCACACTTGAAACTGTGGAAGGTGTGTATAAATGAGGAATCTTGCGCATGCTCCTATTATAGCTTTCCAACCCAGTGCACAGGTTCGCTGTAGCTTTAATAATTTCCGAGATAACACAGCTTTGGTGCTCAGTTTGGCGTTCTTGGCTTTCTGCAGCAGTATTTTGGCGAAACCTAAGGAATGCCACTAAATTAACACTTATTGCTTTTTGATTAACTTTTCAACGCTGTACGTAGATCCACTGTAATTTCAGTAGTTTCTGAGATGGCACAGTTTTGGTGCTTAATTTCAAGCTGTGTGGCGTTTTTCAAGAATAATGCGTCGACTTCTGTGAAAAGTCGCTAAAGTAACATTTATTACTTTTGATTAAATTTTCCAACAATAAACTCAGATTTTGCTGTAGTTTCAATTGTTTCCGAAATAACTCGGTTTCAGATAACTCAGAGTGGCGGTTTTGGGCTTATTTCAGCATTAGCATGTCATATTTGTGGCAACGTTACCTAAGTAGGACATATTACTTTTCCACAAGCACAAGCATTCCAACGATGTACTTAGGTCCGTTGTAGCTTTCATAGTTTCCGAGATAACTGAGCGTCTGTGCTGTGCTCTACCACCCTATTACGTGTCTGACTGTTGTTGCTTGTCTCGCTCAGTCGAACAATAATATCTCCCAGAAAGAAATCACGGTGCAAGGCAAAATTCATGTACATCGCTGAGTAAGTGGTTTTGCGAGGTCTCCAAACCCCATAAGAAAATGGCCCTGAGTCGTAAGTCTGAGGTGCAGATATTAGGAGGCAATACTAATTTCTGCCTCCACGACATACGAACAGCTTCCTCCACATATCGACCTTTTCAGCAGGACACGGTGATCCTCTGAATTTGGTCACTTCTTATTTCGAATATTATTGCCACCCTTGGATTATTATATTCAACTGAGGAGAGAATTTTCGAACTGGATGGGTTAGGTCAACTCCATTAGTACAAGAGCCCAGTAAAATCGTTGTTGAATAGAATCGTCTAGTAGTAATAACGGGAATGAAATGAAGACAACATTATCATTGTCAAAGAGTTGATTTTATATTTTGCCAATGCTGAATGAGAAGTTTCAGTTTAAGAGTGCCCAAATAACGAAGAGACTAATGAAGGCTGTATCAAACCCCTCCACCTCGGAAAGTTTCTCTTCAGCCAAATTTAGTCGTATGAAGGTGACAAGAATAAACTATGGTGGTAATTTTTGTGACGATAAATTCAGTGACAGGCCAGAGCACTGATCGTCGCCTTCCTTGGGTAATCATTGCTCTCGTCACTAATACTATCTGGGTTTCATGATCTTTGGGAAGTTACTGTGTACTCGTAGTTATCTATTTGAATTTATCATTAGCTTCTTTACTCTTACCGGGCGTTAATGTTGTCGCCTGGTGGTAGCAACAGAAAGATTTTAAAAACCTTCTTCATAGTGAGAGGACTGGCAGAGGTTATTTTTATCCCTTCAGTCAGAGAGGTCGTCCTGGAGATATATTTAATTGTCCATAGACAACCAGAATATAATAAAGCGTCATTGTAGTTGTTATTATTGTTGCTGTTATTGCTGTTGTAAAACCCCGCTCTGTCTTGTCGAGCAGACCCATCAACTATGGGCAAGCAATCACCCCTGCAGGGCCTTCCCGTACAATGAACCGATATTCCCTTACTGTAGACAACGCCTTGCCACAGAGAGGCGTGAGGGAGAAAGTGAAGTCTTGGTTCCTGGATGGACGCTGCATCTGCGTCTCTTCGCTCATTTGACAGTGGTACCATAGTAGGCTTCACATCACCCCCCGTTATTTAGTTATCTGGTTTCCATCCAGCATCGTAAATGGTTTCCGGGGTAACAGGAATCCACTAGACATGTCACTCTGTGCAGAGTCACGTAAAGTGGAAAGAAGAGTGATAAAACTGATAGGAAGCATGGGAAAAATAGAAAGAAAGGAGAGCAGACACAGAAAACAAATAAAGGTGAAGGAAGAAATCGTACTACATGAAGTGAGTGGATGATAAGCGCCCCCACCTACTACCACGTCAATGTGGTGAAAGGATTAAAATAGCCTTTACATTACGTGGAAATGGTTCGTAATTTAAAATCGCCTGAAGTTGAAATTTTGTTGCAGATTGGTGGTAATTAACGTGATTTGGGAATTTTATGAACGCCTGAGATTACCCTGAGGTAGTGGTTAACTCCGCTATTCCTGGACGATATAGTTAACGTACTGAAATGAAAAATACCCCGGATAAATTTTATTCTCCAAAGTCTAAAAGAAAATGTTTATGCAATTACCTCTCTCTCTCTCTCTCTCTCTCTCTCTCTCTCTCTCTCTCTCTCTCTCTCTCTCTCTCTCTCTCTCTCTCTCTCTCTCTCTCTCTCTCTCTCTTACAGTAAAATTATCTCCCTTCTTCATTACCTCCACTTTTTATTGGTTTTCACTTTACTTGTTAGTCTGGCTTCATCACCACATAAGATACAGTGTCCATTCTATCCATGTACTTTAATCCCTTAAGTCCGCTTACTTTTTATAGTTTTGTTACCACCAGTCGTTTTTATTCAACTTAGAAAACATCTCTTGCACTTAAAGGATCAATCAGGGTTATATCTGGCCCCTCTAATTATTAAAGTCTCTCCTGATCTGTGTGTAATAGCCTGAAGGTAGAACAATAGCTTTACGGTATAGGAGTGACGTGTTTAACCCTGTTCCCAAGTCACTGTTTATTCTTTCATATATCAACACGCCAGTCTGACCTCCTCAAAACGGTTACGATTGTTATTACTTTATTGTTACTAATTCTGAACGATTTTGTGCCTTAGCAGAGGCACTTAGTAGTGAAGGAGTTACTGAAGGCCACATTTAACCATCCCAGTTTATAAAGTCTCCACAAAGCTGATTAAAGCGGTCTGGTTGTAACAAGGATACCTTAAGAATGAGGTCACCGTACTACAAAGGTTGGAACTAAGCAGCTTTGACCCTATAGATAAACTACTGTGGAAAGTTTCGGTGGTCGATTTGTTTTGATGTAAGATAATTATTTTACTAAACCCTTCACTACGATGACGGTTTTTGCTTTAATGTTTACTTTGCTGACAAATAACCTTTACTGCGATACCGGTTTTGGCTGTAATGTTATCGTTACTGATAAATAACCTCTTTCTGCTTAATGAGACCTGTAGTGGTGAAGGGATTAAAACCGAACCTTAATTACCATGAAGGCTCTTTAAAAGCATGTTTATTTAGTTAATTTATGTATGTATGTGTGTGTATGAATGTATGTATGTATGTATGTATTTTACTTTAGGAGAGAGCCATTATTTCCGATAGGTAAACACCTCCGGAGCTGTGACGTCTTTTTTTTCCAATTTTATCTTTTATCTTAGTCTTCTCATCATCAGACAGTTTTATTCTGTTAGGAGAGATTTTCTGAATTGAAGGTACAGTATTAGAGACAGTAATCGATTAATTCCTTTCCTTGTAGGCTGTTCTCCTTTACAGAATCAATTCATCTGCTGTAAGGAAGTATGAAATATGACGTCCTGTGGCTGAAGAGGTTATCACTCGAAAGTTTTTAGGACTGTGTGTTTAATATTATTATTATTAGAGAGAGAGAGAGAGAGAGAGAGAGAGAGAGAGTGTGTGTGTGTGTGTGTGTGTGTGTGTGTGTGTGTGTGTGTGTGTGTGTGTGTGTGTGTGTGTGTAAATACTTCTTCCTTTCAGGATAAAATGAAAAGAAGAGTGGCAAGGGAGAGCATTGACTGAAGTGTAAACAAGTGTGGGAAGTGAGCAGATAAATAACTCTTTGCCTGTGGAATGCTTACTTTACTTCTTCTTTTTTTACGTCATACGACTTTATATCTAACCTTAGTTAGACAAAATACATGAACTGTTTCAATTAACGTTTTAACCGAGAATTACTGGATTTATACTGTACTCGTATTCTAGCAAAAGTCAGATGACTTTATTCATCACAAGTAGACTCGCCACAGGTAGAAGACTAAGTGCCAAGAACTGGTGACAGTCTTGAAGAAGTTTCAGTTGAGAGTCTCCTGGAGAAATTTAATATGTTGTGAAATGTTGAAGTATGGAGTAGAGATGGTAACAAATTAGTTGCTGAGAATATTTAGGATTGCAAGGAAGCAGAGAAGGGTGGTTGATGATTGGAAGCATGGTATTATTGCGTCGTTATACAAGGGCAAGGGTTGTATATGGAAGTGGTGGGAATTTAGGGTCTATCAATCTGCTCAGTTTGGTGGGGTGTATGTCAAGCACAAACATAGTTGCATGATAAGACAGAATCAGATGTTAGTTTCCGAACAACGGGGTGAAAGTACAAGGCGTGAGTCATTTTATATACATCATACATACATACAATTATATATATATATATATATATATATATATATATATATATATATATTATATGGCAGAAGGCTAAAAGAAGAGAGAACATGGAGTGCGGACTAGGTTGCCTTGACCGATACAGATGGAGAAAAGGCAGTGATAATAATAGATGAACAGATTAGCAGCGAATTGCATCTGAGAATGTGTCTGAGACTTTGATGCGTTATGTCTGCTTCGCTGCTCAAAGTGTAAGCCTCAAGTGCCTAAAGTCAAGGCAAGGATAATTCAAAGGGGCTGCCTTGAAACTGGAGGGAGGAATTTGGATATTGAATACTCTCCTCTATGCTGAAGATGACGCGTTGCTTGAGAATAATGGTGAAATATTACAAAGAATGAGCAAAAAAAAAAAAAAAAAAAAAAAAAAAAAAAAAGCAGATGCGAACTAGAAGAGCGCCGAGACACTGCAACATCCTAGCCCTACATTCGATCGAAGGCCGTGTCTTTGCCCATGTTCTGTGTCCTTGACTTTCGACTGACCTCACAAATTATTCTTCCTTGCCTGACCCTTAACCCTCCCACTAATCATTGGTTCAAACTGGATCAAAAGTGTTTAAGTTGACATTACCCTTTCACGTTTACCTTTCACCACTTGTTAACAGAATGTAACTACTTCATCCTTGCCTGCCGTTAAACCAATCCATCCTTCGTCCAAATAAAATGAAAGACTTTTTAGTTGAATGGCTAAAATTTTGTTCTTCCACTATGACCTTTACCGTTGACTGATTGTTCTCAAAACTGAATCACTTAACCTTGTCCTGGCCGTTAACCCTTCCGCAAAGTTTTATTAAAATTGGATCAAAGCCCATGACCTCAGCTGTAATTTAATTCCTCGGAAGGTCCTCAATCATTATGCCGTATGCTGGTCAGTTCCTATCAATAGTTTTTTTTTTTTTTCATAATCTTGATAACAAACAGACAGAAGGAAAGTGACAGACAAACAAACCGAACCAAACACGAATTCCTTTCCCGTTACGTGTGAGGGTGTAACGATGAAAAGTGGAAATGTGGGGAAGAGTTGAGACGTAGCCGCTAAAAATGGCACTGGTAATGGGTGCCTTTTAATGTTAAACAGCTTATGGTCCGTGAGAGAATTCAGTTATGTAGCAAATATGGAAAGACTGATAAGGAAGTAGATAAGACCAAGCACGATAGGAAGGAAAGGGGCAGATGCACCGAAAGCAATGATTAAAGTTAGGAATGTGAATGCGGAAAACAAGAGGGTTGACATATATCCATACATACATACATAAATACATACATACATTCATACATATATACATGCATTCATACATACTTAGACACAGGCTGAGACAGACAGACAGACAGACAGATAGATAAGGCTGATAGATCGATCACAGAACTGGAGTAATTACCGGGTATGTTTACGGGTTTGCTCACCTTTGATCTGAATATTCCGGAAAAATATTGGCAAGGATTTTATGTTCTCGTAAGCAGGGTTTATTAGCTCCAGCCTTTTCCTCTACGACCTCTTCTTTTTCTTTCTTTGTATACATTTTCTTACAGTTTACTATTTTTCTGCGTCTCCATGTACAGTTCGACTCAATAATTCCTTTACATTTTTAGGGTTTCGGACAGATCTCGGAGTGAAGTTCAGATCCATTTGACTCTTGCTATCCATACTCATTTTACTTTAACTTGCCCCAAAACTGTCATCTCTCCATCTTGACTCTGACTTGCCACGACAGATTAACACCAAAATATGATCCTATAGACTTAGATATGTGGTGTGGCAAGGAAGTAGAGCCGTAGCATTGTCTTTCTCTACCACTGAGATGCTTGAAATGAGCTTCAAGGGACGATACTCTGAGACAAGTGAAGATAAAAGGACTATAGTTTAAAAATATCTCAACAGTTTTTAACACTGTTTTGAGTAAAAGTCACAGCTGTACACTCCGTCTCTTTATATTCCCATTCCATTTCCCATCCCATTGATCCATTCCTCACTCTCCTTCCCATCTCTCTCTCTCTCTCTCTCTCTCTCTCTCTCTCTCTCTCTCTCTCTCTCTCTCTCTCTCTCTTCCATTCTCTCGCCTCTTATTCATTGTCAGTCTCTCACCTCTCCCTAAATCCTCCAACATGTTTTCATTCCTGCCTCTCACTCTTTTTTTCTTATATCCTGTTCTCTGTTTACTTTCGCCCTCATCATGTCCAATTTTAGTTTTATATTTAATTTCGTTTTTCTCTCCTGCTCACTCGCAGTTTCACGCTATTCATTTTATCTGTATTTTACTTCTCATTCCATGTCATGCCAAATTGTTTATTCCTTTTCGTTCTTAGGTCCTCTACATGCGTCTCTCTCTATCAGTTTCTCATCTTATACATTGTTCTCTTCCCTCCTTTCTGCTCCTTATATCCAATATTCAGTGTTACTCACCGACTTGCAGCATCTATTTCTTGTTCTCTATCTCCCAGTCCCAGACACTTAAATCCTGCACTCACAAAGGTCTCTTTTGCCATGGATAAGCTGATTTGTTGCTAACCATATTGAGGTATAAAGGACGTTCTGATACTGACGATATTAGCAGAGATTTTTGTACTCTATGCACTTTAATGCTAGTGATCTCTCCTAAGCTGAAAAAGTCGTCAGGCTGTAGGAAGAATATATGACAATAAACATCCCGGTACTGAGAGGGTAAAAAGTCCATCCAGTCCTCTCTTTTCCCCACCATCAACACTCCCATTCCTCACCACGTCGTCCTTACAGAGGCACTCCTCAGCATACCCCTCGCAGCTAATTTGTCGAACCCTTCCTCACCTACCTGGGCACACCTCCCGTCGCACTACATCTCCGCTAATGGCCGACTTAATTAGGGCGTTATTGGGCGGTAATGACGGAGTGGAAGGTGCATGTCCTGTCCAATATCCCCCCTTGGCATCCTCCTGCATAATTAGAGTCTGTGGGTCCCCGTTGACGCGAGAGAGGGACAATTGGAATATGGACTTCTGTGCAGAATGATCGGTGTTTCCAGTTCGTCGTCTGTCTCGTCAGCTTCCCCCTACTTCTTCATTCTCCCCTCCCTACTATTTCTTCTTCTTGCTTTCCCTTCCGCCATTCCACGCATCATTCCCCTCTTCTCCCCTTCTTCCCTCTCTTCCTGGCTTCCCTTCTCTCTCTTCTCAACCCTACCAGGAGAGGCTAAAATTTACAAGATTTAGTATCAAGTAATTGGCTGGAATACATACGGTCAGCTAATTATAATAACAGAACTAGTTAACATTAAATGGAAATGGGTAAAGGCTGATTATTATAGCCTTATTAATGGATATGGGTATGATTTGCATTTCATGAACCCTATATTGGTTATATATGAGGTGACAAGGGAAATCAAGAACGTAAAATTCCTCTCTCTCTCTCTCTCTCTCTCTCTCTCTCTCTCTCTCTCTCTCTCTCTCTCTCTCTCTCTCTCTCTCTCTCTCTCTCTCTCTCTCTCCACACACACACACACACACACACACACACACACACATACGGTGAGATAGTGAGTGAGTGAGAGTGAGTGAGAGGGTGATGACGTACACAGAGAGGGTGACAGGGAGGGAGGGTGAAATCGTGCGAGTGAGCGACAGAAACTGCGAGAGGGCTGAGAAGAAAGAGAGGCGAGGGGAACCAACTAAATTACCCTTCCCGGGGACAATCGTGAATTCTGCGCTTGGCTGCCTAACTCCCTTCCTGCCTGCCTGTCTGGATGTTTGCCTACCTTTCTGTCTGCCTGCCTGCCTCTCTGCCAGTCTGCCTGCCTGCCTCCCTGAATGCTTTCCTTCCCATCTGTCTGCTTTCCTGCCTGCCTTCTGCCTGAAATTTTGTCCATCTTGTCAGCCTGCTTATCTGCTTGCCTGTCTGAATGTTGTTATCTTTCTGCCTGCCTGCCTGAGTTTATGTGCAGCTCTCCGTTTGCCTACTTGAACTTTTCCTGACCATTTTTTTCTGCTTTTTACTTGCCTCTCTGCCTCCCTGCCTGCTTGAATGCATGTTTACCTGCTTACTGACCTGTCTGACTGCCTGAATAATTACCTATGTCTGTGCTTGTCGGCCTACGTCCCTGCCTGAATATTTGCTGCCTCTCAGCATGCATGCTTACCTACCTGTCTACCTACCTGCATGTCTTAATGTTTGACTGCCTCTCTTCTTTCCTGTGTATCTGCCTGCCTGCCGGATGTCATGCACGTTTGCTTTCTTTTCTGTCTGTTTGCCTGCCTTCCTGTCTACCTGAATGTTTGCCCACTATGCTTTCTGTGTGCCTGCACACATGAATGTATGCCTACCATTGTCGATTCTTTACCTGCCTGCTTGCTTACATTTCTGCCTTCGTGTTTATCTCAGTACTTGAATGTTTGCCCAGTTTTTGCCTATTTGCATACTTCTACCTGTCTGCCTGTCTACCTGTCATTACGTGTGATTATCAGCTTGCCAGTCTGCGTGGCTGACCTTTTGTCTGCCTGCACGCCTGCCTACCTAGCTCTCTCCGTGCCTGTCTTCTTGTACGTCAACCTCCCTTCCTGTCAGCCTGCCTGCATAGTCTGCCAACCTTATTGATTCTTTACTTGTTTCCCTACCTTTCTGCCTTTAGGTCTAGCTGAATGTCTGTCTACCTGCCTGAGCTCTTGTCTGTCTGCCTGCCTGCCCGCCTGCCTGTCTGCCTGTTTCAGTGTTCATCCACCAATTTGTCTGCCTGCATGCTCGCCTCCTTGCCTGCCGGTATGTGTACAGTCTGCTTGTGTTTCTGCCTGTTTGCCACTCCGAATATTTGACTACACTGTTTACTTAAATGTGTTCCTCCCCCTTGTGGTGTCTGTCTGTCTACCAGTCCTTCTATAACTCTGCCGCCCTGCCTTTTCCTGTCTGCATAGGCTTCTTTGGCCCATATTCTGATCGGTTAAGGAGGCTTCCCTAGGACTTCTTTCTCAGCGATTTATTTTGCTTGTAAGACCCTACTATGCCCTTCTGTGTCATTCAAATCATTCTAATATCGACAGACTTTACACAGAAGACGTACAAATAGATATTAACCAGCTGAATCAACAAATAAATCGCTAAGGAAGAAGTGGTAGGGAGCCTCCTTGGCCGACGAGAATGAGACTTTGAATGCCTGTTTTCCTGCCTGACCTCCTGGGTGCTTGGTTTATTTACTGTCTACATTCCCTTCTGAATATTTATCTACTTCTCTGTCGCTCATCCCGCCAGCCAATCTGATTTATAATAATTTTTCTGTTTAAATGTCGACCTTCCTTCTTGGCTCAGTCCTTGTGCTGTGATAACCCAGACTTAGATATAACATTCACACTAATTAATGACGCCGTTAATTAGTAAAGAGAAACACTTTGCAGTTAGAGGGTTACAAAGTTCCCACAACCTTTACACTGCGATGGTGGATTTTAGGTATTATATTCCAACTCACACCTGGCGATTTTATTCATCACAGAGAATCCCTGCCAGTCAAGGAATTAACATCTACCTTTTTTGTCTCAGTGATAATTATTTACTTTTTCTATCAACCTGCTTCCCTGAATACTCGCTTATCCTTGCACTTCCTAACAGTTACTTGGATACCTTTCTGTTTTTCTTCCTGTCTACTTTTATACCTACTTACGTCACTTGCATCACTGCTTGAAAGTTTTCGTCTTTCTGCTTGTCTGTTTGTTTACCTGAATGTTTTCCCATACTCCTATACTGCCGTACCTTTCTGTCTCCTACCCTAAATTCTTTCCTATCTTTCTGTCTGCTTCCGTTGCCCTCTTGATGGCTTGAATATTTTCCTGTCTCTCTCTGTCTTTCTGTCTGCTTGAACGCTTCTCAGTATTCTGTGTACCGTTCTCTTATAATTTGGCCTCATTTCCGTCTGCCTGTCTGCATGAATGCCTACCCACTCTCTGCCTACCTGCCTTCCTGCCTGGATGTTTGCCCGCCATTATGAGTGCCTGCCTGGCTCTAATTTTTCGTGCCTACTTTCTGGCCTGCACTTTATTTCTGCCTAAGCCAACATTTTCGCCGCGCCGTGCCTGTCCTCTGCTTTTTCACGTTCGCCACCCTGTCATTTGCGGTGGGGTATTGATCACCTGAAATACCTCTAAGGTGGTCATGCAGGGTTATGAATGTGGCTGTAATGTGGTGCTTAAAAAAAACATGGTTAATATCTATATCCACTAAGAAGGTAAAATATTGTATGTGGCATAATACAGATGATGATGATGATCCTACTGTTGATGCTGCTCCTACTGCTGCTCCTGTTGATATTAATGATGATGGTCATTATCATCATCATCATCATCATTATCATCATCATAAATCAGTTTCCCATGGGGTGGGGAGATCCAAAACAAGGCTTCTTGGTATCAATGGGACATGTATTAGATTAGTAGGGAAGCCCCAGGTGCAATAATTTGCACTGTGAGATCTACGAGGCTATTGGCAATATAGATGCTAAACGATTGACTCGACACATCCCTGCGTCAGTACAAAAGGTGACAATTCCAGTTCCACCTTCCCCTCTACCTGTGCCCGTTTATTAGCCTTTTGCAAAACATGCAGTGTGTGAGAGTGGGTAGTGGTCTGACTTTCCTCTTCAAGGCGATAAATTATGATAATGACATATAATAATAACAGTAATAATAATAATAATAATAATAATAATAATAACAATAATAATGATGATGATGATGATAACTAGTAAAGTGAGCTCTGTAAGCGTGTGATGAAAGAGCGAGTGCCATGTTATCACAATTTCCCTCTGATATATAAATTATAGGCGGAATCTCCGATAATTAATTGCTAGCATTGATGCCAGAAAGCACAGTGTTACGACGGAAAATCTTCTTAAATTTGATTTCGTAATTGAGACGTTCACCAATTAGAGCCGAACACTCCCTTGGAAGACTCGAGATTCCAAGGGGTTCCTACGCCTTTATGGGTGAGTTTTTAGTTGATAACAAAATTTATTGAATGAATGTATCAGATGCAGAAAATTTTAACTATTCTTACTTCACATAGGAGGAAAGTTACTAGCCACTGCTTAGCGTGACAGTCAAGTCGGGCCGGGTCGGGCCAAGCCACTCATTTCTAGACAACTGAGAGCAAACATCGCTTTCTGGCATCGCTCTCTCTTAGCAGCAATGATGATGATGATGATGATGATGATAATAATAATAATAATAATAATAATAATAGTAGTAGTAATAATAACAATAATAATAATAGTAATGATAACAATAATAATAAGAGTAATAATAATAATAATAATAATAATAATAATATTATTATTATTATTATTATTATTATTATTATTGTTGTCGTTGTTATTATTATTATTATTATTATTATTATTATTATTATAATAACAATAACTATAATGACGATGGTAATAATAATGACGATGGTGATAATTATGATTACCTGTAGAGCACCACAGTAAAAGAAATAACACCAATCGCCTTAACCCATTAGCTCCCATAGTTCCTGTGGGAGGGATTGTACTAGATGGGCGTACCGCCCTCCGCCTATTGGCTCATAGTCGCGAAGCTCAAAGGTCCTTACACCGGGGTTCCCTCCTTTATTAACTTTGGGAAATTTCCCAGCTCCGTCCTACACTGGGGACGCTGGACGCAAATGGGCTAATGAGGAACAGTAACTACGACAAAAACATGTACTACGATACAGCAGTATTACCTTCAAAATCATTGTCTCATCTACCTGTTGATTTACACGCTGCTTTAAGAGAGAAAATATAAAATTCTGTATTTCCCAGTTATCCACCACACCGACTTCCTGTTCATTGCATATTTCTCTCACCTGAATGCCTAACTAACAAGGCGAATTTCAGCCGCCCACCATTTTATTTTATTTCATTTTTTTAAATATATGCATGTGTTGATGATGCATTCCCGCCTGCCCTCCAGCCTCATATCCCACCTACCATCCTGTCGATCCATCATATCGCATGCCTCTGTACACATCCTGCCTGTCACATTGTCTCATACATGTCCTTCCAGTGTCCAACCTTTATAATTACTTGTTGTATTCATTCCTGTACGTGTTTCGTCTGTCTGACCACAATGTTTTCCAGACATGTTCCTTCGTTTCTTGTATAACTTTCCAATGTTCTTCCTGATTGCTCACCTTCTTGTGTTCGTATTTACATGTATTTTTGGTGTTATGTACATTTCCAGAGTTTTATGCCGATCGTTATTTATTCCTCTGTCCAAAACATTGCTTAACATCTTTCGTACCTGCCTAGTAACTACGCTTCTTATTCACCGTACATTTTACGTAGCACCATAAATGTGTGCTTAATTAAAGTCATACAAAAAATCAGCCTATATGTTGACGTGTCTACCTACGTGTTATCTTGCCTACTTATCGTACTATTAATGATTTTTTTTTTTTTTACACTCGCAGCCTCCTATGACCCAATCTCAGCTAACTGAAGCTTCATGATGTAAGCTGGAGTAAAATTCTGGTGTTGTCCCGACCATGAGAGCGTTGATGGAGCCAGTATTAACAATGTCGGGCTTTTATACCACTTTTAATTAACCCTATTCGGTGCACCCCGTATCATTTTTGATACGCCCTAACTAATTTTTGCCAACAAACTCTAGTTTGTAAGCAATGCATGGTCTCACGATTATTTTCTTGTTAAATTACTGGAAACACAACAAAATAGTGATTCTGAGCGAAAAAACTGGGTTGAAACGAGCGTTTTCTCTAAAATTAACGATTTTTCCCCGTGGAGAGCGCTAAACAAAAAGAAAACGCTCGAAGATGAGTGAAATATCTGGGACCTTAGCCTACGCTAGCCTAACGGGCATCAACACAGCTTCCAGACGTACGATACGTTTCCTATTTTCATTAAAACTACTTTATTTTCTATGTATTATTCATTGTTCATACTTTATGACTCCTCATACCTAGTGAAATAGTTATTTCATTCACTAATTTTATTATCTATGTATTATTCATTGTTTTTTCTCTATGACTCCTCATACCCAATGAAATGGTTGTTCGTACACATACACACAGATACACACATGTGCATTGTATTGTGCACACAGATACACACACGTGCATTGTAATGTGCACACACACACACACACACACACACACACACACACAAACCTCGCGGCTCTCGTGTAGGCGTGCTGGACGACGGTTAGTTAGGCATTAATTAGGGGACGGGGTGGATGTGCCGACGGACGTAGTCATTGCTTTTATTTTCGACTATGTTGACGACCCAGTCGAAGATTACTTGGAAGAGGTAGTTGGCGATGATGATGATGATGACCTTGCCTTGGATAGAGTAGCTGAGGGCGACGATGTAGATGATGATCAGAATGTTGACAAAATGAAGAAGAGTGGGTACCACTCAGAAACAGAAAGCCACTGGTGAAAAATAGATTAATCAGTTCTTTGGACCAGTGCTTGAACAAACATAATTATGACGAATTTGTCCTGCCACACGAGCTCAGGGAATATACCTGCATTTTAGAGAAACCCCAGAGAAAATTAGATATCGGTAAGTCAATAATATGGACCAATCATACAGAAGGTAGGCCTGTTGAGAAGGTATTGCCTAGTGAAGGATGTTTTGTTAGGAGAGGCAAGGTCAGCTAATACAGAAATAATGGCATGGGAGTTGTTTATAACATCTAATATGATTGATGGTATTGTAACCCATGCTAACACAAGGCATAATTACCGAAATTTCTAATACTGACTGCTGAAATACCAACACACGTCAAGATGACTGATGCCATAGAATTGAAAAGCTTTTTGGCCTGCTCTATCCAAGAGGTTTGTTGGGACAAAATAAATATTGCTATAATCGTCTCTTCATGGAAGGGTTTGGTCACCCAATATTTGAAGCCGTCATGTCAGTAAAACGATTTGGTTTCTTACATGCCGACATAACTTTTAACAACATTGATACCAGACACCAGAGATGGGTACACGATCAACATTGATACCAGACACCAGAGATGGGTACACGATCGGTTTGCAGCAATCAGGGAGCTTTTTGAACAGTTCAGTAATTGTTGTTGCTCAGTGTTAGAGCCAGGTGCCTTCTTGACCACTGATGAAACGTTGTATGGTGCAGAACACAAATAGGGTTCAGACTACAATAAGAGCAAACCGTACTCTACGGCCTCCAATATAAATCTATTAATGCTGTTAGATATCCATTTACCTTTAGGACAGCTGTATATTCAGGTAAACCTGGAGAGCCAGGACCACACTACATACGCGGTACAGTCCCAACAGTGAAAGCTCTGGTAAGTCAGTTACAAGACTCAGTCGACCTTAGAGGTAGGATTATTAGCCTGGATAGATTGTACACCAGTATAGAGTTGCTGGAGTGGCTTCAAATACAAGGTATCTCAGCCTTAGGTACTATAGATTCTACTAGGAAAGGCATACCACCAGAGATAGTCACAGAAAGGGAAGATAGGTCATACCAAGTTTACTGGAAGAAACACGGGGAGGAAATGACACTGAATCCTATGTAACACCCACCAAAAGCAAAGGTAAGAAAGATGTGTTACTTCTGAGCACAGTTTCCCCTATATTAGGCATTACCAAGGATGATGATTTGAAAATATATATATATTTAAATTGTATGATTTCACTAAAGGAGGCACTGACATTATGGATCAGAGAATAAGTTTTCATACAGTACACACTAAATCTAGAAGATGGACAGTGAATGCCCTTGGCTACATTGTCAACACTGCCAGAGTAAATTCACAGACAATTTATTCGTTATATAATAATCAGGACCCAAGAAAAATTGCTTCAATCTCCTATGGCTGGCAGTTAGTGAAGGCATTGTGTAATCTGCAAATTGAAAGAAGAAAAGTTCAGGCTTGTGGTCTGACCAGGAATACAATAGCTAAGATGAATCTGATGCTCGGACAGGGAGATGTAGAGGAGGCCGTCCCAGAAGTAACACATGAGAATAGGTCAGGCAAGCAGCACAAGTGTCATTCATGCCTGGAGTCTCTTTATGGTCCAGGATACACTCAGAATCGCCCCAAAGCAAAATCGTCCACGAAACAATGTCAAGTATGTCACAAGCACACCTGTGATCAGAATTGAAATAAAGTATGTATGAAATGCTATAGTAACATGCCCAATCAGTGAAAGTCTTGTTTTGGAAATTAAGAATGAATATGCATGTCTGTGAATATAGATTATGACTGAGTTTACGTTATATACGGATTATATTTTTGTTTAAAAATTTCCTTATATGATAGATGTAAATAGAGATACGGAAGGTGAGGATCTTGCAGCATAAGAATCCTCCGGCTTACTTATATTAGTTGTAAGTGTAGAGTAAAAGGATGTTCGAGTGCGTAGGATCAAATACCGCCGGAAAATACATAGGAGCATAGGCATGGATAGCCCCAAGTTAACGGTTACTACTCTTTCGACCTGTGACGGGCTGTGGGTCACTGAGGGCCCTGTTAGTTAATTGGCACCCGGGATCTTTTTTACTTACCAGGGGTCGATGCAACAGGGGTGGATCAGCTGAAATGAAGCATGGTCTCGCAGTGTAGAGAAGGAGCTGGGGCCTGATTGCTGTCTCCCTTGAAAGCGCCAGGCAAGGCTCTGGACCTAACCCCTCATATCCACACTGTGCCTGTGCATTACCCAGGGAACAGCTTGTTCTCCGGTTACAAGAGATATAGGGTTTAACCAGGAAGCTACAGGCTGCTCTAAGCGATTCAGTAATCCAAAGACTGGCACGTTTCCTGGTTAACAGTCTACTCGTAAGAATTTAATGGTGATCCCGCATGTACGGAGCTTTGGCTGGCAGCTGCATTTTCTCGTGGTGACTACTAACAGAGGATCAAGGGACTGACTTCTGGAGAGACTGACTGGCTGACCGACAAAGGTCTCAGTGATAGGCTAGTGATTGACCAGTGGGAAATTACTAATAAACTGACATCAGAAGGACAGTCTACTGACTAATTTGTCGGTATTTTTGGGTTTGAGTGCCCCACTGAATAACCATTGATTTATACTGTATACTGATGATGTTTTGGGTATAACTATTCATAATTGAATATTTGTTATTGCATTGCTCTGAATACTCCTTGGGGGGTAGCATGAGCAGATAGAGCTACCGTGCCCTTTGAATAATTGGTTATAACTATTTCTCTGTGCCCTTCAATTTTAATTTGCAGTACTCAGATTTAGAAATACCTATATAATATATTGGTGACAACAGATTCAGCCTTCTCAAGGACCTCCTTCAGCTGTAAGGAGTGAGAAGCAGGTAGACCTTTATTATAGAACAGAGGGGCAGGCAGAATAGGAGGTAGGTAAGGCACAAGGCTGTTGATGTGGAATTTTGCAATTATTATGCAATATGTATGCCTTTTCAAGCATTTATCTCCCGTACATCTACCGCCTTCTGCCTTATCTACCTCCTGTACTCCCCGGCCCTTTCTCACTCGCCATCCATTTGTATGATAAAGGTCTACCTGTTTCTCACTCCTTAGTTATACGTGAAGTGGGTCCATGAGAAGGTCGAGTCTGTTTTGTTCTCACGAATAGATTATATTTCACACACCAACACAATCCTCACAAACCACCACAGACCTCACACACGAGCACAGTCCTCACTCACCAACCCAGTCCTCACACACCAACGCAATCGTCACACACCAACACAGTCCTCACACACCACCAGTCCTCACACCACCACTGTCCTCACTCATCAACACAATCCTCACACACCACCACAGTCCTCACACACCAACACAGTCCTCACGCACCAACTCAGTCCTCACCCCACACGTGTAAAATTAATAAGAATAATCTTTTACTTCTATAAATTCATTATTATATAGTTGTAATGACATTTGAAAAATAAATAACTACTTTCTAAAGGGAGGAGGTTGTAGTGGTTGGTGGGATACATGGCGAGTTGGGTCCTCGTCCCGTATCCAGGTTACACACTTTTTGAGTGTGGCTGAAACTCGCGTAGCTAAATATTATATTCAGTCATTAGAAAGAAATATATGGTAGTATTCTCATCATCATCATTATGAACTTTCCATTTTTAGTCCACAGCAGGACTGGACTCTTCACTTAGGAGGTTTTAGTCAGGAAGCCCTAACCCACGGCCCTGCACAGTTGTTGACTTTATACACGGGTTTTATTCGCTCCTGTGTAGAGCACAGCTGTCATGTGTGGGGAGGCTTCTACACACAGTTCTTCTCAACAGGATGGAGTCGGAGACTTTTCGTCTCATTAACTTTCCTCTTACTGGCTCCCTTCAACCTCTGTCTCTTCGCGGCACTGTTGCATCAGTCTCTTTTCTATCGCCACTTCAATGGTCACTGCTCCTCTGAACTGTCTGCTTGCATCCCTCCACCACCACAGCAGGCACGCAGCACCCGTCTTAGCAACAAACTCAGCCCTTTTCTGTCCAACTCTTTAATGCAAGAGTTAACCGTTGCTCCAGTCATTCATATATGCAACAGGTCAACTCTGGAATTGTCTCCATCTGTTTTTTTTTTTTTTACTGCCTACGGTCTCCAGTCTTTCATACACAGTGTGTCCAGGCATCTCGAAATGAACTGATCTTGAATTTGGCTCTGCTGTCGTTTTTTTCTTGGAGGGAGCAATTTGCAGGTCCTGCCCTTTGGTTCCTTCTTTCTTGCATAAAAAATTACTCGCATGTATAACCAGGTATTATTTACATGCTTACATTATTAGATTTCCTTGACTAATAGCTACCTCTCCATCAACTAGTCTACCTAGTAGTAAATCCACTGAAAGTGGGTTTAGGAGTTATGAAGGTGAGGAAGAAAGAGAGTATTAGCGGTGGCGAGTGAGAGAGAGATGGTGGTGAGAAAAAAAGCGGTGGTAGTGAGACGGAGAGTATGGTAGAAGGGAATATAGTGGTGTGTGTGAGGGTGATGGAGGGAGGGAAGGTGGTGGTGAGGAAGATGGGAGGTGGTGAGTGTGAGGGAGGAAGGGTGGTGATGATGATGAGGAAGATGTGTAAGCTATCAACTTCCATGTTATGGACGGTGTGTGTGAGAGACAACAGTAAACGGTTTATTGATACTGCAGCCCTCAGACTGAAAATATAGCCTACGGCTTTGATATATGGCGAACATGATAAGCGTTGGTGAATGGTAAAATATTTTATCATTTGATATTTACATTAATTTTAAATTTGATAATAGTTAAACGTGTGTATGTGTGTGTGTGTGTGTGTTTCAGTGTGCGCGGGTGCGGTACGATATGTTTGGCGGTGCTTGCCTTGCAACGGCGCCGACGTGTTCGAATGCGTTCCTTTCACTTCGTCAAACCAATAATATTACTCAAGATTCTTTTCTCGATACTAGGGTCGTAAGTGTGGGAAATCGCCAAGGGTTGCACCGAATAGGGTTAACTCAGTAAGCTCGCCTGGTGTTTGTTGAAAGAGAATGCTAGAGTTGTTGCCACCCTGTACCCCCAGCTACCTGTCCTTCCCCCAGCATCTGGCATATCCGCGTAATTACTAACCCATCAGTCCACCAGTCGCCTCCTCCAGCCAACAACTCAGCCTCTTAATTTGTCGCGCAAATTAACTTACCTGTCTAATCGCCTTACTCATTCATCTGCCTGCCTTCCCACCTACCTGCTTTCCCACCTACCTGCCTAATCGCCTTACCCACTTACCTACCTAATTACCTAACCCACTCACGTACCTACCTTCCCACCTACTTGCCTAATCACATTACCCACTCACCTACATGCCTTTACACCTACCTACCTAATCGCCCAACACACTCACTTACCTGCCTTCTCACCTATCTTCCTAATCGCTGTACAGTCACCTACCTGCCTTCTCGCCTTTCAATTTGCACACACACACACACACACACACACACACACACACACACACACACACACACACACACACACACACACACACACACACACACACACACACACACACACACACACACACACACACACACACACACACACACACACACACACACACACACACACACACACACACACACACACACACACACACACACACACACACACACACACACACACACACACACACACACACACACACACACACACACACACACACACACACACACACACACACACACACACACACACACACACACACACACACACACACACACACACACACACACACACACACACACACACACACACACACACACACACACACACACACACACACACACACACACACACACACACACACACACACACACACACACACACACACACACACACACACACACACACACACACACACACACACACACACACACACACACACACACACACACACACACACACACACACACACACACACACACACACACACACACACACACACACACACACACACACACACCTGCGTTCCCGCTTTCCATTGAACACATACACACACCTACTTGTTTTCCAACTTTCTATTTTGCATGTCACGTACAAGTACTTCCCTGCGTGCCTGAAAATTGCGTGCCACTCTACCTGTTCATCTCATTGCTAGCTCTCCTCTTACCCGACCTTGCGCACCAACGTACCATCGCGACAAAAATTAGCCGACAATCCCCTGCCGGCTTTCTATCCTGCCTTCCATATTTCACTTTCTGTCTTGAGCGTCAATGAGTATCCTTTCATCTGAGTCCCTTTCTGTGAGGTCTTCGTATTGCTATCACAAAAGTATTTCCCGTAACACCTTCCATCGCCACAACCGGCAGGGAAGTCTCAGCGAACTTTTCATCATGACACACTTAATTGCTTGCCTGGAATATTGCACAACGGTCATCCTGTCTTTGCACACAGTCACCCACCTCTACCTCTGACATCTTACACACCATTCTACCTGTGCTTAAATCTCAGACTGATTCTCACCGGACTGCCTGGTAAGGACACCATTCTGCCGCACCTGTTGGTCTACATGTTTGTTTACCTCCGAAATCGTACACCCCAATAATACCTATACCCACCTGTCTTTTCCATTGCCTCCGTAATACCTAGTAACTTACTTTGTTTCCTGGTCCCTCAAGAACACCATGTTACCTGTTTATCTACTAACTCACCTTCCTTTCAGCCTCTAAAATCTCACGCAAACCCACTTGTGGTAACCTTCCTGTCTGACTTCCTCTGTTCTGCCTTCCTACATACCTCTTCATCAGCCTGTTAAGCACACCATTTTGTCTTGCTCCTCTCTCTACATCTTAGTTTGTACACAAAAATTTTTCTGTATCTACCTGCCTGCCTGTCTGCCCGTCTCTAAAATCTTCCAAACCAGCTTACATACACCTACACCACTGCCTGCACACCAACTTACCTGTTCCTACCTGCCTGCCTGCCTGTCTTAGAGATCTTCGACACTCGCCTGCCAGTCTACACCTGCCTTTCTGTTTTTATAATCGTGCACACCAACCTACCTATCTACCTGGCTCTGGCCTTCCCTCCTCCCGACTGTCTACCTCTAATATCCGGCACACCACTTTACCTGCCTGTGCCTACATACCCGCCAATTGTTGTAATCCTGCACATAACCAAACCGACCTATCTGTACCTGCGTGTCTGCCTACCTTTAATATCTTACACACATACCCACCCACCTGCATGTATCCCTCTGCCCTGTATAGCTTTTTGCCAACCTGCCTACCTACCTTTAAAATCTTGCACACATACCCACCCGCCTACATATGCCTATCTGCCCTGTATACCTTTGTGCCAACCTGCCTTCCTGCCTCTGAAATCTTGCACACACTAGCCTACCTGTGCCTACCTGCCCGCCTGATTGCCTGCCTCCCCTCGCCGCCGACAGCAACGCAAATAAAACCAGCCAAACAAGAATATTCCGCTCCGTAAAACTCCGGGCTCTGGAATTGGTCAGACGCGCGGCCCTTATCTCATCAGCGCTCATTCATCCGGGGGCCCACTGCAAGCTTTTCTCTCTTATTTTTTTTCTCTTTTTCTCTCTTTTTTTCCTCTCCCTCTTTTATTTAATTCTTTCTTTTTTATTCAATAGCTCGTCGGTCTTTCATTTTTGTTGTTGCTCCCTCCCTCTCCTTTCCCTCCTAGTTGGAGTGCTTCTTTTTTTCTTCCTTTTTTTTGAGTCGGTTCATGGGTTATGGGATTTTTGGATAATATTTTTCCTCCGGCTGGCTTTGAGTGTTAGGGGGGGGGGATTTCATTCGTAATTTTTAGTTCCTCTTTCCTTTTCCTCGGGTTTATCTATAACATTCCGACTCAAACTAGGAATGTCCCCCTTTTTCACCACAGTGCTTTTCACTTCTAACCCTCGCTCACTCCCTGATGAAAAAAAAAAAAAAAATAGTGTATGTACGAAAAAAAAAAAAAAAAAAAAAAAAAAGCTTGACTGCACCTCTCATGGCACGTGTATGAACAACCATCAGGAGTTATATATGTGGGCGACGCTTATCTACGTTTAATTTTTCGCGCGGTGTGTGTGTGGAGGAGGGGGGAGAAAAAAATATGTATAAACACTGGAGGGAAAAAATATGAACTCCGGATTTGCTGGGAAATAGTCGACTGATTTAATATTGCATTATACTTGTAAATTTACGTTCGATGACGTTTTTATGCCAGCAGCGATTTTTTCCCCATATTTGTGAGGCCTTTTTTTGTACAGGGGTTCATGCCTGTGTTTTGGGAGATTCATATTCCAGCTCGTTTACCTCAGTCACTCTCCCCTGTAACCTCGGCCGTCAAATCACTGTATCTAGAGTTTTATTTTTTTTTTACAGGCTTTTGTAACTCACATCGTTTATAACCGCGAGAGTCTGCATCGTCATTATTTTCTTCATGAATATTATCATCATCACCATCATAATCATCAGTTCCTACGCAAATACAGTCCTAATCATCATCATCATCGTCGTGGTCGTCGTCGTCGTCACATCACATTCATCATCACCACTATCATCCTCATCATCCGCAACAATCACCCGCACTACATTACCACCACCATCATCATCGCCGACAACAATTATATCATTATTATCAGTATCAGTATCAACTACATCATCATCATCATCATCATCATTATCATCATTATATTCCACAAGCAATGACGTGTGTAAAATCCAAAGTACGCAGAGGAAAGTTCAAAAGCACAATTGTCGAAAAGAAAACAAAATGAGCGGAACCTCAACACTGAATTAGCTATTTTATTCGCATCACTAGTGTCTCATTCACAGCCACAATTATTCTCACCACAGTTTTCACCACAATTCAGCTACTATTACTGTCATTGGGGATGCTACCAACAGAACCAGTATCATCACAACTACTCTCACCACAACCACTATCACCAAAACTCCGATCACCAAAACGAATTTCACCACAACCATTATCACCACAACCACAGTCACCAGAGGTACGATCAGGATCATCACTCGTCACCACCACTAACACCGGACCTCTGTCACCATTGTTATCACCGCAATCACTGTCACCATACGTACCATCACCAAAACCACAATCGCAGCTACAAATATCACCATAACTATTATCACCACAACACCATCGTCATAATCACTTTCACCACAGCCTCTATCAGCAATCACTGTCATCACATCCACCGTCACCACAACCACGATCACCACAACCACTGTCACCTCAACTACTATCACCACAGTCCCTATTGCCACAACCACTATCATCACAACCACTTTCACCAGAGGTCCAAGCAGCATAACCAACAACATTACAGTCTTCATCAGCACAACAACTATCACAACAGCCACTGTCACAACAACCATTACCAATGAGAGAAAAGCATTCGGGAGCCGAATGCTAATCGCCCGCCAGACTATGCTTTTGTCCAAGTCCAAGATTTTGGCCATATCTCAATACCCTCAAGGTTTCATGTTGATAGCTTAGATACAATGGTGCTAAAGGTGGGCGGTAAAAACTATTTGACTTTTGGCAGTCATTTTGGTGACATTGACATTGACCCCGAGTGCCCATTTTCGAACTCGGCCAAGATTTTGGCCATATCTTGATACCTTTTTGAAGGTTCCATGTTCGTAACTCAAGCCGTTCATGAGATATAATGGGAACACACACACACACACACACACACACACACACACACACACACACACACACACACACACACACACACACACACACACACACATTTTAACCCAAAAAACTATGTTGCCTCCATTCTCCTCTCTACAGATATTATTATGTCTTATTACACCCGCCCTGGCGAACCAAGAGAGGACGTTATTTTAATCAGCATTTGTGTGTGTGTGTGTGTGTGTGTGTGTGTGTGTGTGTGTGTGTGTGTGTGTGTGTGTGTGTGTGTGTGTGTGTGTGTGTGTGTGTGTGTGTGTGTGTGTGTGTGTGTGTGTGTGTAAAGAAAATTAATAATCTATCTATCTATTGCCAGACGCCTCAATCCCGTTTGGGGTGGTCACAAACAAATCGCCTCCACGTCGCCCTGTCCCCCGCCATTTCACTGCCCTGCTCCCAACTCACACACCCCTCTCTCATATACCTCTCCACCCCCATCCCTCCATCTCATCCTCGGCCTCCCCCTCCCTCTTCCCCCCTCCACCTCACTCACATACACTCTCTTCGTCAATCTTTCACCCTCCATCCTCTCCACATGGCCGTTATTATTCGATTTTAACAAAAAAATCAGTCGAAGGCTTGAGGGACACCCCTTGAGTAAACCTTCTCTTCTAAGAATAGGTCCAAGGGCAAAATCATAGGACTAGGTCAAAGTTTGACCTAGCAAAATGAACTCAAAAGTTTTCATCCACTTTTAACCAAACTGGTGGGCGGTTGAGGGCAGGGTAAGAATGAAGTGATTTAATTTTGAGAACAACTGGTCAGGGCTCAAGGTCACAGGGCAAGGTGAAAGTACGATTCATGAGTGTGTCTCTTTTCAAAATAACTCAAACAGTTCTTATTCTACTTTAACCAAACTTCGTGGAATGGTTATGGGTCCAACAAGGAGTAAAACCGTTGTTTTTTAAAACAATAATTCAGTAGTCAAGATTACAGGGCGAGATCCAATTAATTTTTAACCGATTTAGAACACTATATGGAAAGATCGAGGATAAGATAGGAAAAAAGAGTCGGTTTTAAAAACAAGCAGTCAGCGGTCAAGGTCACAAGGAAAGGACAAAAGCTAAGGTCACAGGGCAAGGCCAATTCAGTTGTGATCTGATTTGAACCAGATTTAGTGAATGTGTTAAGGATCAGGCAAAAACGAAAGGATTCAATTTTGAGAAAAGTCAAAGGTTAAGATCAGAGGGCAAGGTCAAAATTTGACCTGCGTGTCTGTGTGTGAATAGAATAATTAAAAGAAGAATGAATGGAGGATCACTCGAGAGGGTGACATATTAGTTTTGAGAACAGTGGCTCACAGGTCAAGATCACATGGTAACATCAACTTAAACAATTTATATCCCATGTAAACTAAACTTTGTGGTAGGGTTAAGGTTAAAGTGTGGATAAAGAGATTCGATAGTGAAAACAATCAGTCATAAGTCAAGGTCACCGGGAAAGGTCAAAGGCCAAGGTCTCAAGGTAAAGTCAGCTGAAAAAGTTTTGATATGATTTAACTAAAGTTGGTGGAAGCACATGGACCTGTTGGTGGTTGTGGGTATTGCGGTCTCTGAGTGCTCGTTGTTGTTGTTGTTGTTGTTGTTGTTTTTTCATCGTTTTCTCTCTCTGGCTGTCATCGTCCTACTTGTGAATAATATTATTTCTTATTCACCAGGCCTACTCATTTTATCACTGATTTCTAAGGTTATTACCCTGGCTTTTTTCAACCATCATATTGCTCTCATGAAGCAGTGTTATGTGTTTTCATTTTCAGTCACCCATTATTCTCTTTCGAACAATCACCATTCCGTGTTTAACTACAATCATCTATCATCCAGTCTCTGCATCACTATTTCGTCTTCAACCATAGTCATCTGTCAGTGTATCTCCAACAACCACAATCTCTTTGAAACCACAATGACTCCTTAGTATATCCCAACCAGCACCCACCAGCCTGCCCTCCAATATAATCACCCGTCGTTCTGTCTAGTACAAATTTCATTCCATCCTTATCCTTAGTGACTTACCGCTTCATCTTCAACAACAACCCTTCCAGCTTCAACCACAATCACCTGCCACTCTGTTTCCAACTTCCATAATTCTGTCTCATCCACACTCACCCAGTACACCAATCACCACTTGCACCACTAGCCTACATTCCCAAAATAGTCACCCAGTATTCTATCCCGAACAACCATAATTCTTTCTCTAACCTCAATCACCGTCGTTCTATTTCCATCAACCACCGAATGTCCGTTTTCAACCACGCATACCCACCAGTCTGTCTCCAGCAACCACAATTCTATTTTCACAACCACACTCACCGTCCCCGACACTACCCACCCTTTATTCAGCCTCCCTCCCACACCCGTAACCCAAAACCTGACAGAGTGCCCGCCAGCGCATCGCCCAGGCAGACATCGCTCACAGGCCGTCCTCTCCGCCACCCCAGTGCCAGCCAGCATTTGTCTTCTTATGGCCCGCCTCGACACGCCAAACAGGGGTCCATCAGTCTCTTCACGGGGCTTTGATGATTGCCCCGGCCTTGATGGGTCCATGGGTGGAGAGGGAGTAATGGACTGGATGGTAGCAGGTTGGTAGTTAAAGCAATAAAATAGGTGGATAAATAAAGAGTGGATTGGTAGAGGAATAAAATAGCTGGATAAATAAAATGTGGACTGGCAGAGGAATAGGATAGTCGCTAATAGGTGCATAGATAGAGGAATGGATTAGCTGGACAGTTTACCACTTACACTTTTGTTCTAACGAGGAAACAAGGTGGCTAGATAGGAGAGATAAAAAAAAATGTAAGTGACGGAGTTTTAATTATTCCTGGGGCCTTGATGGGTCCGTGGGTGGATAGGAGGTAGAAAAGAGGTACTTATAGGTGGATATATACATGAGGGATGGATCTGCGGTTAGAATAGATGTATGGGATAGAGATACTGATAGATGGACAGAACCAATTCTTAGGACTGAGAGGTACATCTGTGGGTTATATGCAAGGGACACTGAGATTGATGGAATAGGTGCAAGTGATGGACAGATGGATGGGCGAGTCACAAAGGATGGATAACTGGGTGGAGCAGATGCAATGAATGATTTGGTGGATTTCTGGTAAAGAATACAGTGGAATAATCAAATGATGAATTAATGCAATAATTACCAAAGTCACATAAGGTTTGAGAGATGAATAGAGAAATAGAATATATGGAACGTTAACCAATGGATTATGAGAGTGAACTGTTTTTCTACAGTGTATTTTTTTGTTCTATATTTGTTCTCTCCAGACAGTATTATTCAACTTGGGAAAAATATTTTGTAGTGGAGTAATGAAAAAATTTGTATATCTAATCCTTCCAGTTCGAAAGATCTTTACAGAGCTGAATGAAATCGTCTGGAGGAAGCAAGAACGAAATAAAGGTTTCGTAGCATTCAGGAGGTTAATCCAGTGAATTCTGAGTGAGTGGATGCCTTTACCTCTTCAGCCCGATGATGCATAATTAAGTCCATCTTCTTTCTTCATCATTTTTTTCATTTTCTACTTTTCAGTTAGGCACCATTCCTATATTTCATCACCAGTTCACTTCAGGCTTGGTATACTTGTTTCTTGGGCAAATCCCCTAGACAAGTTTTCATATATATATATATATATATATATATATATATATATATATATATATATATATATATATATATATATATATATATATATATGTATATATATATATATATATATATATATATATATATACAGTATATATATATATATATATATATATATATATATATATATATATATATATATATATATATATATATATATATATATATACTGTGTGTGTGTGTGTGTGTGTGTGTGTTTATTTTTGGAAGTCTTTATAGGGTCAAAGGTCAAACTATATAAACACACATTTTGAGATCTTCTATTCTGTTATTTTCTGTTAATTAATTATCATGGCATTATGCAAAGAAGGTTGTAAGTGTACTGCTTGTGTGTGGAAACCATCTTGCATTCCCTTGACAATCTCACTCTAAGATCCCCTATATTTTTGCTGTCTCCAGATGTTATTTATCTAATTTAGGGTGGACTTTTCAAACATAAGAAGTTAGGTGTAGCCTTCATTAATTTCATCATTACCGGGCATCTCCTAAGCCGATTGAAATATCTGGTTGCAACAAGAATAAAATATACACAAGGAGGAGCGCTCATAGAGTGTAACGCCCGCGCCCACCAACTGATGTAAAGGCCAGATATGTGACTTTACCTTGTGACCTTGGCCTTTGACAGAATACTCTCAAAATCAAATTACATAATTCTTGCCCAACTATTAACCCGTCTACCCATTTTGGTTCAAATCAGGTCAGACTTGTTTGAGTTGACTATCTAGTGACGTTGAAATTTGAATATTCCCTGGGACGTTGACTGATTATTCTCAAAATCGATTTCCTTTTCACTTGTTTTAGTCTGAACCATTTCACGAAGTTTAGTCCACATCAGGGAAAAAAATGTTTAAGTTGACCTTGCTGTGCGACTTTGACCTTTGACATGTCTTTCTCGAAAACAGCAGATCAAACTTGGATGATCCTCAACTCATCCACCAAGTTTGATCCGAATCAGATCATTTTTTTTTTTTTTCACAGTCATACGGGTCGAACTTTGACCTTGGTCTGTGACTTTGACCTTTGCCTGGTTGCTCTCAAAATTTAATCTCTTTTCCCTTCCCTTATCCAATACTGTTTCTCAAGATTTGCTGTTAATCAGTTAAAAAATTGTTAAGTTGACCTTGACCTTTCACCATGGCCTTCGACTTAGTGTAATAAAAAAAATAGTGTTATTCCTTGGCCGACTTAACCATTCCTCCACGTGGCTAAAATCGGATGAAAACCTTTTTTTTTTTTTTTTTTTTTTTTTTAAACAAACACTCACACGGGTCAAAATCTGACCTCGTCCTGTGACCTTAGCGCGTGACTGATTGTTCTTAAAACTAAATCACTTCATTCTTAACTTATCTTCAGACATTTCCCAAAGTTTGGTCCAAATTGGAGAAAAGCTGTTTCAGTTGATTTTGCTAAATCAGCGTTGGCCTAGTCCTGTGACTTGAGTTTTGGTCTATTGTTCTAGAAAAGAACTGTATTGGTCGTGAATTAAACCTCAACACTACTACCAAAATTTTGGTTAAAAAGTAATTAAAAGTTGTTTGAATTATTTTGTTCACACACACACACACACACACACACACACACACACACACACACACACACACACACACCGCTCGCTGGTGCAGTGGTAACGTTCTCGCTTGCCAACTGGTGGACGGGAGTTTGCGCCTCGCTCAGGTTGCGAAAAGTTTCACTGACGAAGTGGGTGGTTACTGTCCCCCTTGAGCAAGGGGACGGGTGTGTGCGTGTGTGAAGGTCACAGCCTTGCCTTTAGATCGGACTATATGAGCTTTCAGCTCCCTTCCGGGAGGGTAAAAGCTGAGATCACGACCATCAAGTGATCCTGACCGACCCGGTGACCCTGTGAATTACACACACACACACACCACTAAAAACAGAACACCCGCTGTCTCTCTGCGAGACGCGGGTGTATAAAGAAAATTAACATTTCACTCGATTGAACTGATTGAGACCGAGATATATAGCTGGATCGATAAAGAGATGTGAAAGTGGGGATAGGAAGTTGAACATTGAACACGTGCGGTATGAGATGTGCATAGAGGAAGATTAGTGGATACGTGGGTAAGTTCCTGAGATAGGTAAAAATGGGGTAAGTTATTGAGATAGGTAAAAATGGGTGGATTGATTTGGGACTTCATCTTATTATTCAGATCAGGCTACCCTACCACCATCTGATTTTATTCAAATTAGGAAGGACTCACAGTAGTAAGGAAATATGGAAGAATATAGCTTACCTCTCCTGTGTGAATTATGCCTCCTATAAGTTGAATAAGATCATCAAAAGCTAACACACATAATATATAAATGAATGTACTTGATCTAAAGAAATGAGAGGATAATATTAAAATGTAAATAAACTGATGGAATAGATGCGTAAAAGAAGGCAGTGAATGTATGCAGGATTGAATATTAATCACTGAAATAAATCAGTGGCAACAACAGCTCTAAAAAGTATAGCAACGGGTGGAGTAATAAACTAAAGGTACAGTGATTGATTAGTAGCTGACTGAAATACTGATTTGTGGACGAATGATTATATGAATCAGATACATAGAGGAGGATCGATAGATAACTTTATTGACAAAATAGTGGAACAGTGGTTGGATGAGATAATAAACCAGCCTGAAGTATGAATGAGTGCCAAGGAGAAGTAATGATTATGCATGGTCCAACGTAGAACCTAATGATATGTATACATAATGGGGACAGGTAAATAGATGGTCTAGTACAGCGGGACCACAATGAAATGTAAAAATTACATGTCATCAAGGTGAACATGTTAATGGAACTGGATGAACTGGTAGGCGTAATGGATCATCAGTAACGGACGCAATTACATTGTTTAAAGGCAATTATGGATATGGCTTTTATATTTCATATGAGTATTTAGCGATAATTGGATATATGCATTATATGTATACGATATATATGCTGTATATAATGTACCACATACTTATTATATAAACAAGTATAATCTCTTAAATGTTACTGATTCATTGTGTGGATGGATAAGGGGCCCAAGACATAAAGTAATAGACTGGTAGGAGGAGGGTGTAGAAGCAAAAGTTAAGGAGAAAATAAGACCTTCGGGAATGAGAAAAGGATGGTAACAGAGAGGAATACTCGTCCTTTGCTGCCAAACGTAGGATCAGAGAAGAGGTATACAGGGCAAAACTCTGAGTCCCAGAGACTTTTGCTGGGTAGCCTTAATAGTGTTGAAAGGATAAATGTATTTCAGGTGGCAAAACAGATGAAGAGAGAAAATAGGGATATCATAGGTAAGCAGTGTGTGTGAAGAATGAAGGAAAGGTATGGTGAACAGCGAGGGTATTGAAGATGCCTGGAGATAGCATTATATCCGGGTGCTGAATGAGGAGTTTGACTGGAACGGGGAAGGTCTGGAGTCAGCGGATCCATGCCGTTGGCCTTTGATTGATGCTGCTGCTATGAATAGGACAATCGGCAGGATGCAGCTGAGGAAAGCGGCGGGTATGTCTGGGCTGACTGCTGAATTGTTGAAGGCCTCAGGAGATATAGGAGTGGTTTTAGTTGGTGAAGTCCATTATATATGAGTGTGCTGCTGCAGATGACTGGTTGAAGAGCGTGATTGTAAATGTGCATAAAGGGAAGGGTGATGCCTTAGAAAGAGGAAATTATAGAGGCATAAAACTTTTTACATCAGATGATGAGGGTAACTGAGGAAGTCCTGTATGGTATGATCAGGGAAACAGCGTATACTGATGAGAGGAAGTTTGGGTATAACTGCCAGGCAATGGGACCACTGATGCCATATGCACTGTCAGACAGCTTCGGAAAAAGTACATAGAAAGGAAGAGGGAGCTGTACTTTGTTTTTGTTTATTTGGGGATAGCCTGTGACAGAGTTTCTAGGGAGGCGGTGAAGTGGACAATGAGAAAGCTTGGGATCGAGGCGTGGCTTGTTATAGTGGTTTTGACTATGTATGAGGGTGCTCGCGCCCAGGTGAGAGTGAACGGAGATTCAGGTGATGAGTTTTCCGTGAATGTTGCCGTGCGTCAGAGGTCAGTCTTACTTAACCCCTTACCTTGTATCATGGCGCATGAAACTCTCACATGACTTCAGAAATTAACTCCCATGGGTGAGGTTGTATGCTGATGACTTGGTATTGATCGCGGAGAATGAGAGGGAGACGGAGGAAAAATTTAGGAAGTGGAGAGATGCATGAGGTACAAGGGTTTGAGAGTAGACTTGGAAAAGTGGCAATATGTAGGGCTGGTCGTGATACTGTCAAAGCAGAGGACGTGTGGTCAGGTGCAGTTTGCCACAAAAGTGTGGGAATTAACTCCCTCTTGTGCAGTATTTGTGGTAAGTGAGTGCATAAAAGATGTAGTGGTATTAGAGGGAGGCTGAGAACTAATGCTGATTTCGTGTGTGTGGTGGGTAGAGAGGAAGCATGCAAAAACTGAGAAGAGCGAAAGGATTGATCTTGCTGGAGAATCTTTTGAGTGTGTGTGGAGGAGTTCTGTTATTTGGGGGACATGTTATGTGTTGGAGGTGGGGCTGGATAGCCCTGTGGCTAGGATTAGGAGTGGTTGGAAGAAGTTCAGGGAGCTGTTGCCTCTCCTGAAATTGAGAGAGCTCTCCCTCCGTGTTAAGGGGTCCTAATATGCAGCATGTGTTATGCGTTAGGAATGAAATGCTATTAGATAGTGAGACCTGGACAATAAGGGAAGAAGATATTCGCAGGCTGAAACTTACATAGATGATAACAATTAAATGGATATGTAGTACGTCCTTGAATGAGAGGCCAGGGGGCTAAGGACAGCGAATGAAGAACTGAGAAGAAGGGTGAAACTTCAGAGTATTAGTGTCGTGATGAGAAGGGGTAGACTGAGATGGTTTGGGCATGTGGAAAGGATGGAAGATGACAGCTAGGTGTGGAGTATGAGATGTGCGAACATTGAGGGTAGGGTAACGAGCAGACAAAAAAAAAAAAAAAAATGGGGCGAGGTCATAAAGTGTGACTTAAGGGCTAAGGGACAGAATAGGGAGGGACCGGTACCAGAGAACAAGCAGCGTGGAGAGCCGCCATTAGGTGACCAAGGCCAACGTATACACATATGCTGTAGCATTAATTAGCGAAAAGAAACGATACATACATACATAAGTACTTACAAACACACACGGGGGGCGCGGTAGCACAGTGGTAGCGCGCTGGACTTGTAATCGGGGGATTGCAAGTTCGAGCCTCGCCCGGGCTGGCGTGCCGGGAGGGGTAGCTCCCTCCTGTAACCCTAGCGGGGCTATATAGTCCAATACAGGGCTTAGCTCGGGGGAATTCCACTTCTCCCACTTACAAACACACACACACACACACACACACATATATATATATATATATATATATATATATGTGTGTGTGTGTGTGTGTGTGTGTATGTATTTGAGTATCCTTATATCATTTGTAGGACATTCTCTCATCACTGGACAAAGCTTGGAGAAAGAGAGAGAAAGAGAGAGAGAGAGAGAAAAGATAATAATGATGATGCATAGCAAAGTGGATAGTCATTCATCAAGCTGCATACTGAGGGAGGAAATGCCGTGGCTAAAGAACGACCAGACTGACATACATTACAGCAGAGAAGTAAACGACGGGACTGGCTACTAGAGAGACGAATAGATACAAGATAGATACATGCACAGCTGGATAATAGATACAGAGAATCAGAACTATAACTATACTTTAAAAATTGTGATTGGAAGGAAGTGCAGCAGAAGGGGGAAAGGCTGGGAGGATGCTGAGTGATGTGTGTATCGGAGAGGCAGTCACAGGCCTTCTCTCCTCTTCCCTCTCCTTCCTTCTGCCTCGCTTTCCCTCTTTCATTTTTTTCTTCCTTCACTTCTCTCTTTTCCTCTACCATTCCCCCATGTCCTTTCCTCCTTTCTCCTTGCTTCCTTCCTTGTGTTTTCCCTTCCTCTTTTCCTTTCTTATTTCCCTCCCTCCATCCCCTACTCTCTCTCTCTCTTCTCCCTTCTCTTTCTTTTTCCTCCAGCAACCTACTATCTCTTTCTCTCACGTATCCCTGCCTTCTGTTTCCTGCCTTTCTCACATCTTCTTGCCTCATTTTCTCCTTTCCTCTCATTCTCTTTTCCCTTTCCACTCCCCCTCCCCCATTCCCACTTTCCTCTCTCCTTCACTGTCCTTCCTCCTGCCCATATCTCTTCATTTCTCATCATCCTTCCCTATTTCTTTTTCCCTCCATCTCACACCCTCTTCTATCTTCGCTCATGCCTCAGTCTTTCTTCATCTCTTTTTCCCTCTCTTTTCAATATCCTCTTTACTTTTCCTCCATCCCCTTCCTCCTGCCTCGTTCTCTTTCTTCCTGCTTCCTTTGCCCTTCTCTCAATTTTCTTCCTGCCTCTTCATCTCCTTTTACTGCTCTCTTTTTCTTCTCTACCCTTCCTCTAACTTTGCTCTCTCCCATCCTCTGATTCTTCCTTCCCTTTTCACATTTCCGCTACCTCTCAACTCTCTCAGTCCTCCCTCCATTCCTTTTTCTTTCCCTCTTTCCTTTTGTTTTTCTCTCCCTCCTTTCGTAGCTTTTTTCCTCCTTAATATCCTCTTTTCCTATCTTTGCTTTCTTTTTCCTTTTAGTTTTTCCTTTTCATCCTTTTCAGCTCCTTCCCTCACTTTCTGTTTTCCCTCCTCCCTCCATTTCTCTCCTTCCTCCTTATTTCTTTCCCTGTTCCCCTCCTCCTCCACCACCTGCTTCCACTGCCCGTACTCTTGTCTTACGTCGTTCTCGTCCTCCGTCTCTTTCTTCTGTTCTTTGCTCATTTCGCTTTCTTCTCCCCAGACTTCTACCCTCCCAGCATTTCTTCTCCCATTCTGTTCCCTCCTTCCCTTTTCTCATCCTCGCTTTCCTCTCTTCCACCATCCACTTTTATTTCCCATTCCACCATTCTGTAATTTCCACTTCCCATCCTTTCCATTCATTTCTGCTTTCCTTCCTTTGTGCTCCTCCACCTATGCCCTCCCTCCCTTTTCTCTTTTTTCCTTATTCAAATTGTTTCCCTTTTGTTCTCCCTCTCCCTTCCGGTCCTGCTTCTCTCCCTCCTCGTCCCAATCTCTTTCTTTTCTTCTCTCGTACTCTCCCTTATTCCTTTTGTTCTGTCTCATCTGACTCATCTTCCCTCCCTCTTCTTTGCGGTACCTTTCTTTTCCTCTCTCGCACTCTTACTTATTCTTTCCTTCCTAATTATCCTTTTATATCCTACCCCTCCCTCCTTTTGTCTTTACCTGTTTACTCTCTCTCCGTCCCTTTCCTTCCTTTCCCACTGTCCTTCCTTACTCTTCTTCTGTTCCTCTCCATTCTTACTCTCCTTCTGTTCCTCTCCTATTGTCTCCTTTGTACTCCACATTAATTCCTTCCCTTCCATTTCTTCCTGCCTCGATCCCCTTCCTAGTCTTCCTCACCCCTGACGTCGTATCCATATTTCCTCCCTCTCCTCCTGTCTCTACTTCTCTCCCCCCCTTTCCCATTTTCCTTCTCCTATGCTCTTCCCCTCTTCCCTCTCTCTGTTCTCTCCTTCTCTTCCTCCCCTTCCCACTCTTTCCCATCCCTTCCCGTCGCACGTCGCCTACATCCTTTATGGCACCCTGCTTCATCTCTCCCTTTCTCCCTTCTCTCCCTCCCTCCACTTCCCACTCTCCGTCTTCCCTTCCACCATGACCGCCTTTCCTCCTTCCCCCTTTTCCTTTTAAGCCTCCATTTACACTCTCCTCCCCTTTCATCGTACTCTCTCTCCCTCCCTTCCTCTTTTCTCTCCTTTCCTCCCTCCCGTCTCACTCGGCTTACCTTCAACTTTACTTTTCCCTCGTCCCCCCCTCCCTTCATTTCATACTCCCCCTCAGTCTTTCAGCTCGTTTCCCCTCCACCCTTCCGCCTATCCATTCCGCGCCCCTCCCTTCCTTCCTCCTCTTTCTCTCTCCCCCCCAACCTTCTATCTCGCATTGTGCACTCTCGACATTTTCTTGTTTCTTTCCACCCTGCATCAAACTCCTACTGCAGTTATTTTTCTTTATTTTACGCTTTATACATCCCTATTCTTGTTCTTATATATGTTTCTCTTCTTTCTTTCCATCCTTCCTTTCCATTCTCCTTCATGCCCCTCTTGCAATTCACCTTCCTGCCTCATTCTCCCCTCTTCCAATTTTCACCATTGCATTTTATTCCTGATTTTCCTGTTGTCCATACCTCTCCCACCTTTCCTTCACTTCTGCATGTATTTATATTTATCTTTTCTTCTTTTACACCCTTTTCACTTTGTCTCATAAACTTCATCTTGCCATGTATCCATCCACTCTTCTCCAGCCTCTCTCTCTCTCTCTCTCTCTCTCTCTCTCTCTCTCTCTCTCTCTCTCTCCTTCATCATCGTCCACTTCATCCCTTTTTTTTTTTTTCCTTCTCACATCGACATTTACACTACCGGTATTTCTTCTCTCTCTCTCTCTCTCTCTCTCTCTCTCTCTCTCTCTCTCTCTCTCTCTCTCTCTCTCTCTCTCTCTCTCTCTCTTTCATCATCGCCCACTTCATCCCTTATTTTTTTTTTCCTTCGCCCATCGACATTTACACTACCGGTATTTCTCTCTCTCTCTCTCTCTCTCTCTCTCTCTCTCTCTCTCTCTCTCTCTCTATATATATATATATATATATATATATATATATCCGTTACGCTTTCCTCTCATGTGTCTGTCTACACTTCTCCTTCGTTATTTTCTTTATCCTATTCATTTCATCCCATTCCAGTTTTATATCGTGTGTTTATCACTTCAACCACAGGTAGACTTCGGGCAATAACAAAGAAACACTTTCCTCACTCTACCAACATTAGATCAGTGATTCATATGCCACCACAGCATGGGCTTTCATTATAATTAATACTCTTTACAACACCTTGCAAACCATGCAGAACAACCCTCTGTGCACCGCCACAGACTGCAACAAGACCACTCCCACAGCTCACTTACACTTTAAAACTGAAGTCCTCCCAGCCAGAGACTACCTTGACATGAGCGGCACGTAATTCTATGTAGCAGCCTATTCCGATACACAACGCCCCTGTCATTACATGACGGATACACACAGCATACCCAGGCACATAAAACAATCACCACACAAACACTATCCAACCCGCAACAACAATGTCCCACCTTCAGATATTCCAACACAAGCAGTGAAGAAACACCTACATGCTGCACTCACATCACGCGCATGAATGTAGCCAGCAACACCTCCATCAGAACACCATGTTCCAACCCCCATCTCCTGACATCCACCCATCGGAAGTGTCCTTAACCATCCAGAGCTCAGGACTGCTGTACGTCGGATCTGGTGGGACGGGTACTTAACGTACCGCCCTTCGTCTATCGAGCCATAGTCCTCAAAGATCCCTACCTTAGGGTTCCCTTTGTTTTCAAGATTTTAAAATGCCCCTAACCGTCACCTCTGGGTGATACTGATCTCTATAGAGTTAAATTTAGATGACCGAGTTCATCTGCCTAGGCTTAAATCAGGACAATACCCAGCCCTCCTCAGCTACCAGCTTAGATTTGGGTTGGGTGGAATTTCAGATGACATGTGCCCAGCTTGTAGAATGGATCCACACAACATAACACACATAATGGAGCACTGCACAACATACAGTATGCTACACCAAGACGCAAGACACAACATTTGCTGTGTAGAGAACCAATGGGACAACTCGACGAAGACAGATGCTTACCTGTGGTCGACGGGTCTGCTCGATCAGCCAGACCGGGGTTGAGCAACAACAGCAGCAACCTTACTTCCCCTACACCTTGCGCTATTCCTCCCTTTCCTTACTTTTCTCTCTCATTCCCTCTGTACTCCTTAATTTACTCCCGTTGTTCATGCCCTTCTTCCTCTTAACCTTATCCTCTTCTGCCACCTTCCCTTTCCTTCACTTTTCCTTCGCAGCAAGTTCCCTCTGTTTTTTTTTTTTTTTTTTTTTTTTTTTTTTAGTATTATTCTTTCCCACCCTTTTATCTTTTCTGTCTTTCACTTTCCTTCAAATCCTTGCTTTATCCTCCCTTTCCCTCCCCTTACTTTTTCCATTCTCTCATTCCCCTCACACAGTGCACATGTACTGTTTATTTTATCTTTCCCATTCTTTCCACTTTCCACATCTTAGTTTCTTGCCATGCCTTTCTGCATCCGTCTGTTCCCCTCGCCTTTCCTCACTCCGTTCACTTTCTTCTCACGTGAAGTGCACTCTGTCTAATCCCTACCTCTTCTCAACCTTTCATCTTCACCTCTTTTCCCTTCCCTTCGTTACCTTACACTCTTGTTGCTTTTCAGTTTCCCTTGTCTCTCTTTTTTTTTTCTCTCTCTCTCACTTCCTCTCTCTCTCTCTCTCTCTCTCTCTCCCTTCTCGCGGTATACTTTATTAATTCCACTCACCCGTCTCATACTTTCAGCTTTCCTTCCTTTTCTTAGCGTGCCTTATTCTTAGGTGTTTTCTCTCACTTTCCACTCTTGCTCCTTGCCTCAGTCCTCTGTTACAGTATATATGAAATATTTCCATCGTCTTTTCCGGTCTTTTCGTCTTTCCTTTCTTCCTCTTACCTCCTTCCTCTTACCTCCTCTCCATTTTCTTCTCTTAACCACATTTCCTTATTTTCCATACCTTACCTCAGTCCTGCCTTTTTCTTTCACCATCCCTCAGTCTTCTCACTTCATCTTCTCACTGTTCCCTTCATTTTATTTCCTTTCAGAGTTTATTCTGTCCCGGCTTCTATCCCTTCCCCTTCAGCTTCCCATCTCCCTTACTTCCTCTACTCAGTGTCCATTAAATATTTCCCGCGTTCCTTTTAATACTTTCTTCTTTCCTTCCTTTCATTTTTCTATAATACCTGACTTTATTAGGTCTCCGCACCGTTGCGTGAACACCTACTGTACTGTGCTGTATTTGCTTAGTTTCTCACGTTTTTCTTCTTTCTTGGTTCCTTTCAGTTTGGTGCCATTCCTTTATTTCTTCACCAGTTTGCTTCAGACTTGGTGCAATTGTCGCTTGGGCAAACACCCCTGACAGTTTTTTTTTTTTTTTTTTTTTTCTTATTCAGCATTTCTATAAAGATTATGAGGTCAAAGGTCAAACCATACAAACACGAATTTGGGGATCCTGTGTTCTTGTATGTTCATTATGACACTTAGCACAGATGTATATCAGTGTACTGTAGTTGTGTAGGGACCATCCTCCTCTCCCTTGACAATGTTATCAGTTATTAATTCTTAGTTTTTTATTTATTTATTTTTTTTGTCTGGTCTTTCCCCAGTTCCCACACTTGCCTCTTTCACCTCTTTCTCACACCACAGTCCTATTGTTCCTTTCGACTTTCCCATCTTTTCAATATTCATTCCATTCCCTTTTACTGGCATAAGTTGTTCTCTCCTTTCCTCTTCTCTCTTTCGCAACCCCTGTCCCTCTCCCCTTGTGTCGGCCCCTCCCCCAACTTCTCTCACAAAATGCACTCTTTCAGTCTCATTCTTTTTCCCATCTCTCTACCTTTCCTTCCATTCCCCTTACACCCATGACTGCGTCCCTCTCCCCTTCCCTCAATCCTCTCTCACACAGTGCACTTCATCTCTTCCATTCTACTTTCTTACCCTTTCATTTATCTCCCCTCACCCTTTGTTTCACATCTTACCTGGCACCTCCCCTTCACTAAATTTCATACCCTTTCCCTTTCACTTTCTCTTCCCTTGATCCTCTCTCACAGTTCACCCTTACTTTTATCTTCTGCTTTTCCATCCAGTCATCTTCCCATCCTTCCATACAGTACCCCACTCCATTCCCCTACAATTTTCACTTTCCCATTACCCATTACCTATAACTCCTTGTACGAGGTGCACTGGTAGTTTCATTAACATTTCCCGTTCTTTTATCTCCCTTTCCTGTATCCTTCCTTCCAAACCTTCTTACCTACCATCTTCCCCTTCCTTTTCTTCCTTCCCCCTCTCCTTTTTTCCCATCCTCTTCTCCCTTTCCCTTATATCCTCTACCTTTCCCTCTACCTTCTCCCATTTTCTTTTCAGCTTTTTCCGTCCAATTCTTCCCTCCCTTTCTCCCTTCCATCTCCCTTTCTCTCATTCACCCTTCCCTTTCCCCTTCCCCTTCTCCCTTCCCCTGCCCCTTTTTCCCTCACCTTTCCCTTCTCCCTTCCCCTTCTCCCCTCGCACAATGCACTCCTGCTGCCTCACTTTTCCTCTCCTCCCCTCCTGCACCTCATACTCTCTCCCTCAGCCTCTCCAACCACTCCCCTTCCCCTTCTGCGTTTTTCCTTCAGCTCCTCCACCGTTTCTCTAGTATTTCCTCATCCGGTCTTTCCTTTTATTGTTCTCACTCTCTCAACACGGGCCAGACTTTACCCAGGCCAACCAAAAGAGTCAACCAAACTGGATCTCTCCCTCTGGCCAAACCATGCCCAGTCGACCGTAACAATCTTGTAAACAGATAGACAGATAGATTGATAGATAGGTAGATAAATAGATAGATAGATAAATAGATAGATAGGTAGATAGAGAGATAGATAGGTCGGTAGATAAATAAATAAACTGCACCATCATACACAGCCAACCAGTAAAATGATGTACCAGATTCCGAAAAGACTCACTCTTGTGCCCTTCATTTTTTTTTTTTTTTTTTTTTTTTTTTTGGTAATTCCCTTCTCGTTATCTTCACATGATTTCCTTCCGCTTAAATTTTTCGAACTGGTGAGGTTAGATATCGCATCCATTAACCCCTTCACCACTGGGATTCTTTTTAAGTTCAATGAAAGAGTACGTTGGCAGTAAAAACAAAATTTAACAATACGTCGTTCTTAGATCTTGCCTTCATTATCCCGTTTAGCACCAGACTTTATTCTTTCTATGTTATTGTTGTTCATCTGTTCATTAGCCAGTTCAAAAGAAGAAAATCGTCACCGAATGGAGAGTTTTAGTTCCTTCAGTCCTATGGCATATTTCAGATTTTATTCTTGCTATCTGAAGGCTGTTTCGTTCAGGTTGAGTGAACCACCTAGAAATGCAGGCGTTAAGGGATGTCTGTCTTTAACCCTTTCTATCTCTGATAGTCTCTTCTCAGCTGAATAAAATCGTCTTGAGGTAGTAAAAGAGAGAGAGAGAGAGAGAGAGAGAGAGACGCCACCGTATCAATAAGGTTATTTCAAAACACCCCAATCAACCGTATCCCCTTTGTAGTTGCCACTCGTATCATTTTTATAGCTTCCCCCTTCTCATATTCCCGACCAGGTTCCCAGCATCATCTACCAACACATAGAACCCAATAAGGACCCTCTATATTTGCATTCATCTCTATGCTAACCTCTCACAAACCGATACATTCTTTTTACTAATCGTCCTTCATTCTGTTTCCTCCGTTTTGTCCCTTCTTAATTCTCTGCCCAGTCTCATGTCTAACGTCTGTTTTTACCCTGTTTGTCTTTTTCCCTCTTCTTAACGCCATTTTGCGTGACTGAAGCATTTGTGGTGTTTCTTGAGTGAATTCATTTGTTCAGTCTTCATTTTCATAAATTATACAAGAATTGCCCAGGTTATTAAGAGAGACATGTCATTATATTCACCGGTTTGTTAATATTTGTACTGTTATTTGTGTGTGTGTGTGTGTGTGTGTGTGTGTGTGTGTGTGTGTGTGTGTGAGAGAGAGAGAGAGAGAGAGAGAAACGTTCTGCAGCGTTGGCTTTAAACCTGTTGGCACAACTGGTGACAAATCTTAAATAAAATTAATTACAACGTGATGAACCGTCAAGAGCCCCTAGAAAAACGCCTCCCTGCTCCCCTCCATACAACTCGCGTGTGGTATTCACTGCACGCAATTCCATTAATAAGTTTTTGTGGCAGAAAAGCAATATTATTCAGTTCAATTAAATTCCAAGCGAGTATTTGGCTGGCAGTGAGAGGAAGGCACAGGGCTGCCAGATTTATCATTGCTGTTCACTAGGTATGTGGGGCAGGTGGGTAGGAATGGGGCTATGTACATTATATCCGTTTCATAATTTACACGAACACGTACGTCTATTGTTCATATATCATTGCGGTGTACAGTTCTTCCTCAGAGTGAAGGAGGGGGGGGGGCGAGAAAGATTCCTACCAACGTATTCCTTGCGTATGGTAGGAACTGACTAGAAGGAATTGAGAGGTGGGAGCCGAAAACCCCGCTTATTTGGATTACCGTATGGATATGGTGAACCATCTGCAGCACTTGGGTTGGAAGCAGCCTCGTAATAATTTCATAACATCAGTACACTGCTTGAGAGGACTGAATTGTTTTCTGGGGTTACTTTTTCCCTCTAATTCTTGTTCCCTGTGAGATTAATAAAAAGCCATTGCCTGAACCCCCCACCCCATGTAAATAGGGCAGAATGGCTTGGATGATGAAGCTTGTGTTTTATTAACTGCCAGGTGCAGATTCCAGCTGTGCTTATCTTTCTGTTGTGCTCAGTACATAATATCCACTAACAGACTGTAAAAAATAAATCATTAGTTCATCAACATTATCTATATCTATATTATCTTTCTGTCTGTCTATATACTGTATATATATATATATATATATATATATATATATATATATATATATATATATATAATGTATATAGATATAGATATAGATATATATATATATATATATATATATATATATATATATACAGTATATAGATAGATAGATATTTATTTATTTATTTATTTAATTATATATATCCAGTCCTATTTGGCTAGGGGAAATACTGTGATAGTACTGTTTCATCATTTAATTTAGTACCACATCAGTCGACTTGCCATCTTAATCCTTGATGTCAGAAGAATTCTAGTATGTTTTGATCCACTCTTCTTGCAGTGATATGGTACAGTACATTAAAAGGACTGCAGACGACAGAGACAGAATGTATTGGTGAAAATTACTGTCAAACCTCCATCTACTCCTCCCACCTCACACATACACGCTAATAGATTTTTTAAACATTATCACATTTTTTCAGCACAGTATAAATGAACGTCTTTTATGGCTGGAATATATGCAACCTCGTCACTATGAAGGGAAGTCTGCATTAAGCTGAATATAAATAATTACAAATGAGAATAGCCAAGAAAGAAGAACGTAAGTGTGACACTATCGTACTGACGAAAAAGCGTTATCCTCATCATCATTTTTTTTTTTTCATACTTTACAGCTGAAAAAAAGTCTAGTTGAAGCGAATTTAGCCAACCCACAGTAACACAGCATGCTTTGGACTCTAAAGAATCCCAAGCGTTTTGAAAAAAAAAAAAATCCCCTATTGATACTCTTAGGATCATATGAATCACTCTCTGTTGGTTAACAGCGTCTGGAGTTAGCTGGAATAAAATGCTAGCGTTGACTCAACATTTGGATAAAAATTATGATGTTAGTGTTAACACCCGGGCACCAATGACTCACTCAGCTGAATAAAACCTTCAGGTATTAGCATTGTACCAGTCATGAAGAGGTTAACAGTTCATCCATTACTCAGTTCCTAGTGTTAGAAAGTTCTTGGATCCGAAATTAGCAATCACCAGTTAACTCCACCTTCACCGAAAAATGATATGCACTCTCCCCTAAACACCCTCCTGATGGCAGCAGATCTGTAATACATTGTGCTGCTAGATTCGGATTTGTTCGTGACGGGTTGCTCCTGTAATATTAAATGGGGTTTGTGTAGGTGTTGCTCCTGTTCAGTTCATATTCAATTTGAAACGAACGTGGCTAATAGAGTATATTAGGTTTGTGTGTGCGTGTGTTTGTTTGTTTGTTTGTTTGTTTTTGTGTGTGTGTGTGTGTGTGTGTGTGTGTGTGTGTGTGTGTGTTATGCAAATAAGTACGTATTTCTTGTGTGCGTGAGTGCATGTGTGTGCGTACCCAGTAACCACTGCCTTCACCATCCTCACCATTTCACCTCCTTCTGCCACCCCTCTCCATCTCCCTCCCTCTGACCTCACCTCACCACCTTCCTTCCTTCCTCCCATGTTCCTCTACCACTTGCAATATACTATGGAATGCCAATAGTTATCCGCCTTCCACTTTCCCCTTGTCCATTCAGCCGTCCGTGTTTATTTCTAACCTTCCCTTTTATCACCTTCCCCCTATTTTCCTCTCATTTTCTGTCTTTAATCGTCGGGTCACCTTTTCCATATTTTCTCTTCCTTTAGCTTTCCTTCAGTACCACTCCCTGCCATCTCTTCCTTCAATTTCCCCTTCTATTTTTTTTTTTTAATTCTCTCCTTATATCCTTCCAACTGCACCTCTTCACCATCGCCATAATTATTATTATCATTTACTTTGCTAATTTACCTATATGTATTCCTTCTTTATATTTTCAATTTACTTTCCCCTCTCCTCTCAGTATTTCATCCCTCTCTCTTCCTCGCTTATTCTTTCCATCAGGCTTCCATCCCTCACTTCGTCCTGATTAAGCTCTTTGTATCATACTGTTAACTTCATTCACCCTATGTTTTACTCTTCCCCTCTCCTATTCTCCGTCCTTCATGTTTTTTTTTTTCTTCCATGTATTTTTTTGGGGGCCGCTTTGTTTATTTTTATCAGTTACTGCCCTTCCTTCATACTTCATTATTTCCCACTTGCATTTCTTATTCTTCGTTCTTTGCTTCTATATTATACCTTTTCTTTCTGTTGTGCCACCTTCTCATTTTCTCTCATTACCATTTCTCCACAAATTTTAGTTTCTTCTTACCTCACCTCCCACTATATCTTCCTGTTTCTCATTATCTGTAATAGGTCTCCTTCTCTTTCTCCTCTGTCGTTACCACCTCTCCAGTTTCGTTATTCCGTTCCTCATTTCTTCACATCACCGTCTCAGCCCACCTTCCTCAGTTTGTCAAGCTTCTTTTCCTTTCTCAGGGTTTTTAATTTCCTCAGCTTTCCGTCCTTCATCCATCTCTCTCTCTCTCTCTCTCTCTCTCTCTCTCTCTCTCTCTCTCTCTCTCTCTCTCTCTCTCTCTCTCTCTCTCTCTCTCTCTCTCTCTCTCTCTCTCTCCCTACTTCAGCTTTCTCTACCTCTTCAGCTTCCCCTTCCTCCTAATCCCTCAGTTCCCCTTTTCGTCCCTCACATCTCATCCCTGCTTTCACTCATCCCTCCTTTCCTGTCATCCTGCAGTCCTCTGTCTCTCTCCCTCTTTGCTCTCCCATCTGCTATATTCCATTTCATCCTCTCCTTTTCTCACCGTCTTTTCCTTCCTTTCTTTACCACAGCTTTCCTTTCTTGTGCTCTATCTTCCTTCCTTTTGTCCTTTGTCATTCCACTTCTCCCTCTCTTCATCTCTAGTCTTAGCTTTCCTTTCTTGTGCTCTATCTTCCTTCCTTTTGTCCTTTGTCATTCCACTTCTCCCTCTCTTCATCTCTAGTCTTCATTTTTGTTTCACCTTTTCTCCTTACATTTCTTCATCTTCTCGGTTCTCTCCTTCCTTCATTTTATCACCAATTCGTCTAACATTCACCCTCTCATCTCCAATCCCTTTCTTCTCCTGTTTTTCCCCGTTCTCCATCTGTTTCTGTGCTCCGTTCTCCTCTCCTCTCCTCCTTTAAGCTCCCTCTATCCTTTTCCCCTTCACCTGAGAGGACCTGGAACGATAAATTAATCATGCCTCCTTTTCCCCATCTCTCCCTCCATCATCTAGGACTGACTGATGATAAATATGCCATCAGTCTTCTTCACTCCTCTGTCTCTACCTCTGATTAGTCACTTTGCTGGTAAATAAAGAGGGGGTTGTTGCTGATATGAATGATGTTGGTAATGTAATATACGCAAGCTACACATTCTCTCTCTCTCTCTCTCTCTCTCTCTCTAATTATGGCTGCTCTGGTAAACACACTAGCATACACTCGTCATAAATCACTCAGTACCCATACATACACACACATACCATACCTCCCCTAACTCACACGGCGTAATTAACTCAGCACACACACACACACACACACACACACACACACACACACACACACACACACACACACACACACACACACACACACACACACACACACACACACACACACACACACACACCTCCATCACTCACTACCAACCTGGCGGAGTAGGTGAAGACGGCCTTAACGAAAATAACCAGACGAACAACAAGACACCTGAGCGATGAAAAATGAAGGAAGGAAGAATGAGCCATAATGTAGGATGTATGTGGGTTACAGATGAGGCAGTGAGCGATGAATAATGGGAAGGCGGTGAGTGATGATTTGCGGGCTGAATGGTAGTGATTGGAAAGGGGATGGTGTTGTGGGTGAATAAGGATGTTAGAGAGTAAGTAGATTTGTAGGAAGACAGACTGATTAATGATTGTAGACAGGAGATAGATTGGCTGAGATGGTTAAATACAAACACTGGGAGATGGACGGATCGATGTGGTAAAAGATAAATAGATAGATAGATAGACAGGTTTAGGGACAAATTGACAGGAAAACGAGATAGGTTATTGTAGATAGATGGGTGGATGGATAAATAAATAGATAGATAAGAGCTGGCTGATTGACAGACACTGAGCTAAATGAAGTGATCCTGTAAGCAGATAGCCCTGACGAATGAACAGGCATATAACTAATTAGGTAACTTAATAGCGGGCTGAAGATACTAATAAAAAAAAAAATAGGCAGATAGCCATACAGGTAGTGAAATATCAACAGTTGGATGTCAAAATGGCCGGAGAAACGACAAAGTGAGAGGCAAAGCGTTCATATTGGTTATATGACGTAAAAATGTGCGAAATTGTAGGGAAGGATTATTATTATTATTATTATTTTCCAGGGATATAGAACGATTAAGCCTTGAACCGGGAAGCATAAGGAGCTGGAGGGGTTCTGTATAACATTTTTCAACTTCAGACCTAGAACTCAGTAGTATCGTTGAAAGATATTCACCTTGTGTGCCTTGAATGCCTAAAAGTTCACCGTCCTGAGGGGTTAATTTGACAGACTTATATGAAATAGAGATTAATAAATAGAAAATATGTTGTGTTAATGATAGTAGATAAATAGGTGGAAGGCTAACTAAGCACATATACAGAATTGCAAACTCTTAAACAAAGGATCCATAACATTGCCCACTCACAGGTTCACTCACAATTAAACCAAAATGCACACACACACACACACACACACACACACACACACACACACACACACACACACACACACACACACACACACACACACACACACACACACACACACACACACACACACACACACGCACTGGTGCGGTATATAAAGTATTCGACTCCCAGTCCACGTGACCTGAATTCGAGCCAGCTCTGGTAGTACAATCGCTGCTGGTGTGGGTGAGGTGAGCCCTTCCCTGTCAGATGTCAAGTGTAGCTGAAGGCGAGCTGGAGTAGAACACCCGCAGAGTTAGGCGGTCTGTCCCCTTGTGCCCACGCCTCACTCCAACCTCGTTAAGACTTATTAATATGTCGGCATTCCTCAGGAGCAGCTAGGGTCAGCCTGACGACCCTCCGTAGGTTAGGATTCTAAATGTCCCTGTGTATTTTCAGCTACTGGCTGCGATGAATTAAAAAACTTAGTTTATTATTATTATTATTATTATTATTATTATTATTGTTGTTGTTATGGTTATTGTTATTAATTATTATTGTTATTGTTATTCTTCTTATTATTATTATTATTGTTGTTGTTTCTCTCTCTCTCTCTCTCTCTCTCTCTCTCTCTCTCTCTCTCTCTCTCTCTCTCTCTCTCTCTCTCTCTCTCTCTCTCTCTCTCTCTCTCTCTCTCTCTCACACACACACACACACACACACACACACACACACACACACACACACACACACACACACACACACACACACACACTAGCTCACAGACACAATCACCCAAATTATCTGAGACGGGATCAGTCTAGGCTACCGCCTGTTTGGTCAGCTGATGCCTTACGTGTTAGTGTGTGTGTGCTAATGAAAGAGAGAGAGAGGGGTGGGTCAGCATCGATAGTTTACAGTTTCATTCTGATAGGAGAATGACGAGAGAAAAACAAAGCGAGAGGTTGAGGATTAAAATGCAGGATCTTAATGTGGAGTGGTGGTTGTAAGTGACGAGAGGGGTTGGTGATGCAGAGGCTACGAGGCGATAAACAGGTAGACATTGTGAGAGCGTGTGTGTCGTGTATTTTGGTGCATTGACGCTTGGTGTGTGAGTTTATATGATCCTGTTTGTTATACAGAAAGAAAGTCAGGTAACAGGTGACTGATGTCCTAAGCTGCCGTTAAGCTGTGTATATGAATGGGTGTGTGTATTGAAGCTTATATTGGTGATGAAATACAGAGAGGAGAAAGGGTAAAATGATGGACAGAATGAATGAATAAATTGCAGATATAGATTTCTTTTGTATTTCCACGATAGATATGGCTGGTTAACAGAGATGATAAATAGACAGACAAATGGATAGACAAATAAAAATATTGGCAATTATATAGACTATATGTAGATATACATGGTAATACAGATATGTGGAAACAAATTAGAAAATGATTAAGAAATGAAATAAAATTACTATGCACGACAGTACGAAACACACACACACACACACACACACACACACACACACACACACACACACACACACACACACACACACACACACACACACACACACACACACACACACACACACACACACACACACACACACACACGCAAGCACTGAACCCCATAACCCCAGTCCGTACCCAGACAAAGCCGTGTGTGAGACTGCAGCTGACGTATAAAAGTTAAGGAATAGACAGACACGGACAACGAAAAGAGAAATCCAGCAAAAAGGAGCGGTGCGAGAGAGAGCACGGCCGTCCGGGATTATAATGTGGCCTGCTATGAATATTAATTAGCTCGGGGTGTTATTTTTTGCGAATAATTTTGCCGAAACGCGTATTTCATTCTGCCCGAACACTGAAATTTACCTCGCTATTTTGCCATAAAACTCCAATATATTATTTTGCCCCTAGCCAGCCTCACTGAAAGTCGGACGAGCCTGACTTCACAACTCTGAAAATAATGGTAAAAAAATGGTAAAAAAAAAAACGAACAGTTATCCTTATTATCTCATATCGTCGTTGTCGTTCAGGGTGTCACTACCATAATGATCACTCACAACCAGTGTCATCGTAACTTCATAATTACCACATCCATCATCATTACCAGCATCATTATCACCACTCACGGCCAATATCATCCTTACAGTCGCTTCTACCACAGCGATCACGTATCATTACCATCATCATCATCATCATCATCATCATCATCATCTGGAGAAAAAAAAATCAAGGAGAATGAATGTGCAGCAAGGAGAGTGTTCTGAGAGAGTGTCAATTGTGCAGGGAAAGTGCGCAGGGAAAGTGTGAATGTTACTTGGAGAGTACGCTCGAGCAGTGTGGGCGGTGCTGGGAGAGTGTGGGTGTATGGAGAGAATGCAGAGAGTACATACTTGGTGTGTGGAGCGTATACAGAGATCGTGTGGATGGTGGAGGGAATGCGGGTGGGGCAGGAAGAATGTGGGTGGTTTAGGGAGAGTGTGGGTGGTGTAGAAAGAATGTGGGTGGTTTAGGCAGAGTGTGGGTGGGGCAAGGAGAGTGGGGGTGGTGTAGGAACAGTGTAGGTGGTATAGGGAAAGTGTGAGTGGTGTAGGGAGAATATGGGCAGTTTAGGGAAAGTGTGGGTGGTGTTAAGAGAGTGTGGATGGTGTTGGGAGAGTGTGGGTGGTATTGGGGGAGTGTGGGTGATGCAGGAAGAATGGAGGTAGTGTAAAGAGAGTATGCAGAGACAGTAAGGGTGGTCTGGGGAGAGTCAGGATGGAATAAGGTGAGTGGCAGGGAGGGCTGGAGTGTTGTAAGGAGAGACTACAGGAAGAGTTGGGGCCGTGCTGGAATATTGGGTGGGGGTTGGGGAAGGAGGCAAGGAAAGGTGGGGTGCATCAGGGAGGAAAGGAGGGAGAGTGGGGGTGCAGGAGAGAGGGAGAGATGGAGGGAGGGAGAGCAGTAAAACGGAAGCAGCAATCGACGTCACTCCATTAGTCTGTGATGGCAGGGCGAGTCGCTGATTAAGAGGGTGATGGCCATTCTGCCCTCCTCCTCTCCCTCTTACTCTCTCTTCCTCTCCCTTCTGCTCTCTCTCTTCCTCCCACTCTCCCCTCCTCTCTCTCCTGCTCCCTCGTTCTCTCCCTCTCCCTCTCGTTTCCTCCTTCGCCATCCATTTTCTTACTCTCCATCTTTCCTCCTACTCACGCTCATGTTCCTACTTCCTTTCACTGTCTTGCCCTCCTCCCCTCCTTCCAGATCTTTCTTCTCTCTCCTTCTGTCTTTCCAAATTTCCTTGTTGTCTGCTCGCTCTCTCTCTCTCTCTCTCTCTCTCTCTCTCTCTCTCTCTCTCTCTCTCTCTCTCTCTCTCTCTCTCTCTCTCTCTCTCTCACGCACGCACACACACACACACACACACACACACACACACACACACACACACACACACACACACACACACACACACACACACACACACACACACACACACACACACACACACACACACACACACACACACACACACACACACACACATTTTCGCGTATAAATTCTCCCCTTTCCCTTCTAGTTGGCGCTTTTCCACTGAACTTTGATTTTTCCTGTCTGGTTTCCGTGTTCCTTTTCTTTATCGCTTCTTTTCCTCAGATATTCCTGTTCTTCTCTTTTCCTTTTTTTTTTTCCTCTCGTGATCCTTTCACTAATTTGCCTCCCTCTCTCATTTACATTCTTAATTATTGTCATTCTCTCTCGTTTCTCGTTTCCCTCATTCTTACTCATCTCCCTACTCCTCCTTCTCCTCTACGTCATCTATTCCCTCCTTCCTTTCTTCCTTCCTTCTTTTTTCCATCCTTTCTCCTTCCTTCCTTCCTTCCTTTCTTCCTACCTTCATTCATTCATTCATTCCTCCTTCATTCATTCATTCATTCATTCTTCTTTTCTTTATTTCTTTCTTTTTTCTTTCCTTCCTTCCTTAGTTCCTTCCTTCCTTCCTTCCTTAGTTCCTTCCTTCCTTCCTTCCTTAGTTCCTTCCTTCCTTCCTTCCTTCCTTCCTTAGTTCCTTCCTTCCTTCCTTCCTTCCTTCCTTCTGCCCTCCTGTCCTTTCTTCCTCTCTATCCTCTCTTCGTTTTTTCCATGTCTTCCTTTCTTGTTTTTCTCTCATTATGAATATGTTTTTTCGTCATTCCATATTTATTTATTTATTCCTTCCTTCCTTCCTTAATACTCATCTTCCTTCCTTTATTCGTCTCACTTCTTTTATTCTCATTATATCCCTCCTATTCTGATATTCGTTTCGTCTTTTTCCCACTCTGTTTGTAGTTCTCTTATTTTTTCTGTCATTTCTCATTCCTTCTTCCTCTTAGTAATTGCTGTCATCCTTTTGATTCTAACTTTCCTTTTTCTTCTTATTTCATGTGGTTTCCTTCTTTCTCTTTCTTTTCCCATTCATTCTACTTTCTCTGTTTTGTACCCTCTGTTTCCCTCTCCCCTCTCTCCTCCCCTTTCCTTCCTCCTTATATCTCCTTTCCTCTTGCATAGGCTTTTATTTCCTCTTCCTTTTTTCCCTCCACTATATTTCCTTCCAAGTTGCCTGTCCCTATTCTTGCTGATATCCATTTCCTCTTGCATCCGGTTCTCATCTTTCCATCCTTCATCCCATCTCTGTTTCATCCTTCTTACATTCAGATCTCAGCAGTCCGCAACTTTCATGTCTACAGTCTCCCTCTCCTCTCTCCTTCTTCCTTCAAGTTTTCACTTCCTCCTTCCTTCCTACACATCTTCATTTCCTTCTCCATCCGTCTTCCTTCAGCTCTCCACTTTCTCCTTCATTCATTCATTCATTCAGTCCTCTTTCAGATCTGTACCTCCTCCTCCCTGTGCTTCAAGCCGAGAAGAGAACCTTGCAAACTCTATTAAATCTAGTTTGGGCGTCTTATATCCTCCCTCTTCGCGTGCTTCCTGTGGCATCCCTCTCCCTCTCTCTATCTGTGTATCTCTCTGTTTCTCTGCCTGTCTATTTTTCTATCGGTCTGTCTGTCTGTATCTATCTTTCTATGTAGCTATTGCCATTCTGTTTGTCTATCTACCTACCGGTCGTTCTTTGTGTTTGTCTATTCTGTCTGTCCATCTGTCTGTCTGTCTGTCTGTCTGTTTAACCATCTGTCTGTCTATCTGTATCTGTCTGTTCCCGTCTGTTTGTTTATATACCCAACTGCCTACCTATATGTCTATTCTTTTTTGTTTTTACTTATCTGTATATTTATCTATGTCTGTCCGTCTGTCCATCCATTCATCCACCCATCCAGCAATGTACCTATCAATCAGTCAGTCAGTTTATCTACCTATCCTCCAGTCAGTCTATCTACTCAGGATATCTATTGCCAGAAATCCAGTATTTGCTCATTCAAGGTGATGTCAAAAAAATAAGCCTTTAAGATTAGAGAATCATCGCCATTATCTGTCTCCCCCCACAACCTCTTTCTGCTCCACTTTATTTCTCCATCTTGACTTTATCCCTCCACCTTGTACTCCTCCCCTATATCCCTCCACCTTGTACTCCTCCATACAATCCCTCCACCTTCTACTCTTCCACTTAATTCCTCCACCTTCTACTCCTCCACTTTATTCCTCCACCTTATACTTCTTCATTCTCTCCCTCAACCTTGTATTTCTCCACTATATCCCCTCACCTTTCGCTTCACTTTATCAGTCCACCTTGTACTTCTCCACTTCATCTCTCCATCTTGCACATCTTCACTTTCTCTTGTACTTGTCTACCTTTCCTTGGAAGAGTACTCCTCCGCATTTCTTCTCCACCTTGAACCCCACCACTGTTAACCTCTACTCTTCCTCTTTCTTTCTCCACCCTGTACTCTTCCACCTTCTCCCTCCTCCCTGCATTCTTTCACTTTCTCTCTCCACCACCTCAATCCATCATCCCTCCATCCCTGTCTTTAATCACCGCCGTTCCTGTAATTCGGTCCGGTGGCAGTTTACATTAATTCACGCACTAAACTGCCGCATAAATCAACCCCACTCCTGATGCCTGACTCTCTCGAGGCTGTGGCGTCTATTTTAATATATTCTGTGTACTTTCAGACAGTTTGATTCGGCTTAGAAGAGATTTCTGTGACTGGAAAGGATTAGATATGGCTTTCCTAAATCCCTTTCACTACGAATGAAGAAGTGAAGGAACGTTGTGGGGTAGATGTGGATGTGGTTGAAAAGATTAGGAGAAATACACTGAGGTGGTTTGGACATGTGGAGAGAATGGAGAATGAAAGACTGACTAAGAGGGTGTATGTAGGTGAGGTGGAGGGAGGGAGAGGGAGAGGTAGACCGAGGATGAGGTGGAGGGATGGAGTTGAGAGGTATATGAGGGAGGGGGGGGTGAGTTGGGGGGAGGGGAGTCAAATGGTGGGTGACAGAGTGACTTGGAGGCGTTTTGTCTGCGGCCACCCTTTGCGGGATTAGGGCGTCGGGCTATAGATAGATAGAGATAGATTTTTTTTTTCGTTTTGCATATATTTTCAGCCAGTATTACACAGCTTAAGGGAGATATTCTTGACTTCAGGAAATTAAATAAAGCCTCCATTAACTCCTTCACTACTAGATGGTTTCTATAAGTTTAATAAAATCGCCATGGAGCAGCAAGAATCAAGTTTTAAAACCTCATCTTAGTGAAAGGACTAAAGAAATAGTCATATTTTCTTTTTATGCGGGTATGATTTTTAAGTGACACAAATTTGTCATAACAAATATCAAGTTTTATCGTTTGGTATGGTACTGTTCGCTAATATCGTTTTGACAGTCAGTCCAGTGACCTAACGATACCACCTTACATCTCTGCACACCCCAGTAGCTTAGTATGATAAGAGGAGATAATCTTGATAGTGACCTTTATCATTTAATTTCATTGCTCTGTTAAAAATTTGACGCCTTGCAGAGTGAGAATTTCAGATCGCTACCTATAAATGAAATTACAGTATCCATAGTCCAGTTTCATTCACGGACAATGTTTCGGGAAAAAAAAAAATCACCAAGAACAAAATAGTACTCGCCGTGTTCCATTCATATTTCTAATTATGTTGAACTGAGTGTAAGGAGCCTCATTTTTCTTGAGTTGTGTGTTTTAATATTTAGGTCTTGAACGAAACAGTGAACTCTATTATCGTAAACCAATACCGAACCGACAGGGAACACGGAACTGTGAAGGAGCATCAAGCCGCAGTGGAGCACCCGTGTCTTTAATGTGATGGAGCCTCAACTCCCTGGGGGGGCGGTGGATGTGAGGTGCTTCCCCGCTGTGACAAGTGCGAGATCGAGAACATTAACAGCATCCTCAACCAGCCCCGGGAGTACCTTTCACACCCGCCTCTCTCGCCACCACTCTGATACAAAGCAGCAGAAGTGCGAAATAATGCCCCTCATACATAAAACTTTAATGGGAAAACTTGAGTCGAGTCCTTGCAGCTCCCTCCGGCGATCACAGTTAAGTTAGGAGGCCCCGTAAAACTCCCAGCTCCATAAAGAAAGTTGAGACTGCTGCGGGCAACGTAAGGGAGAAGGATTGTGGCTATTAATCCGACGTGAAGTACTGGCCGCAATGACACTTGTCCTCCCCGGCTGTCCACGACCATCATAGCTGCTGCTGCTCCACACTTAACAACACCAAGGACCCTCCCAACACCGCCAAAGTACTATACTCTTTTTAATTTGACGTGAAACAGCCATAAGCTCCGTCTTGAGTACTCTTGACTGCTGAACTGTACCAAGGAATTAACACTGGAATATATCACCATACATGATGAAGTGCAAAGGATGAAGAGACATACTATTGTCTTGTTTTGCCACTGAGCTGCCGGAAATTGGCTGCAAAAGGGCGAAAAACCGCCAGGTTAACGTAAACAAGTTATTCCTATCTATCTGTCTGTTTGTCTTAACCCCTGCACTAAATGTACGTACCTATATATATATTTTTTTTTTTACTGCCACAAGATAATTTCATTAAGAGACCATTTGTACTGACGGGCATCAAGATAATTCCGCTAAGCTTTAGGTAGACCATTTGTGCAGACGGGGATCAAGACAATTTTATGAAGCTTTCGAGGGACCATTTGAACTGACGGGGATCAAGACAGTTCCATTAAACTTTAGAGAGACCATCTGTGCAATTAACCTCTTCGAGCGTGATGTGCCCCTCTGAACCGAGAAAAATCGTTTGGATACAGGAAAATGAAATCTAAGTACGCCATCGGGCTGGAGGGGATTAATCTCACGTGAACTACTAGATGCAACAATTTTCCGTTCCGGGCTTTCCCCAGCTGCTATAACCCCGCACTTGGGAACACCACTGACGGATCCAACACCACCAATAAACTAACTGCCAGCCTGCCGATCCATCTATCTCTCTTCTATCTCAGTATTTCACTAGTTCATCCGTTCATCCTTTGTGGGCGTGGCAGAGATGACCATCGTGCAGTCCTGGCTTACCTGCTTTCACGTTATCCGTCATAATCCGCTTTTCACTGGAGACGCAGCTTTGATATGATGTTCTAAATTTGCATCCTTAGTTCAGTGTCCTTTCTACCGCAGTACCAATCCCACACTTGCTGTTTACATCTACCTTCCCTCTCACACCGTTCCAACACCTTTGACATTACTCCAGTTCCAGATATTTTACATGGTATTTTCTAAGTCGTCTTGGCAACGCTTGTTTAACACTACGAAATAAACACCTTCTCATTTCGAAATAATTGCCTTTTCTTTGCCTTTAATCCTTGCAGTTCGAGTGAACTCTGCAAGACTAAATAAAATCATCTGGTGGCAACCAGTATTATATGACAAAAATAATCATACTGAAGTGAATAGTAGAAAGAGTTTCTGACTCGTACGGTCCAAGGGATTTTTTCTAAGCTATGGAAAATTGTCTGACGGCAGCCAAACCAAATAAGAGGTCGTCACGTGGCTAAAGAAGTTAATAGCACGTTTCTGCAATACAGTGTTCTCTTCTTCCTCATTTATATGCATCGACACGTAACTTACATGGGAAGTGATTATGGTAAGCGAATGTGTGAATAAGCGATGTATGAATCCTGAAGAAATAAAAGAACTGATGAATGACTGAAACGGATGGATGATGAAGTACCTGAATGTACTGAGATGCACATGGCAAGACTTACACCTTTTCTTAACTTGGCAGTCATGGGAATGGTCTCTGCTCCACGGCATTATGAAGCGCATTGTTGAGACGAAAGTTAGGCCTGTGGGTGATGCCGAGAACTTTGAAGGCTTGAATGATAATTGACCAGAAGAATGACCCGTTTCACTGGGCACTCTCAAGGTACTTTTCCGACTTTTGTGCTTTCCTGTTCTTTTTTCTAGAATCCTTCCACCATAGGATTGTGATGATGATTGGATGATGAAACTTTCAGAATTCCTTCTTCTTTTTAAAGATCCAAATGGCGTTAGTTGTATAGGGAATAAGTCTTATTACCCTATCACATTCGCCTTACCTGGCCGCAGCACCAACTGGAAAAGCCGATATTTAGTTGCAATACACCAGTTGGTAGATTTTTATCAGTAAATCCACATTTATTCATTTTCTCAAGGATGTCTTTTCTTCTCATCGTTCTTAGTTTATTTCATTCAGTAGGCCTTATTATCCAAGTGCGATTTGGGATGAAATGTCATTATGTAATGTACCATCATCCCCTCGTCTTTTGATGTTTCTAATCATTTGTTAATTTATTCTTGGGTCAGGGTGAACAGTATTATAGATTTTTATCCAGTTTTTCTTTTAGAATTTTGTTCGTAATCTTACAGACTTAGACAAATCAACATAAATGAATAAAAACATAGCTTCTGTTTACCATTGGTTGTTGAGGTAGTCATAGTGGCTCCATCATATGCAGATTATAATTATAAACTTTTAAGCCTTCCTACTAATCAGTACTCTAAAAGTTTTCTTGCCATGATAAAGCTCCCTCTCTCCTCATCTGCACTACACACTTAGCTCAACAAGTGTCTCATATTAAACCTGTGTTACCTAGTCTATTTACAATACCCCTACGTCCAATATTCATACTAACTCTGCCTTTCACATTTACCCTTACACCTGTCAGCCGCTCCACATCTCTCCACAACACTTATTAAAACTGTAAACCACACCTCTGTCCCATATCTTCTCTTACACATTCCCCCATGCCACACCTCCATCCTACTTCTTCCTTCCATACCACGCCTGCATCCTGCTCTTCCCTCCCATGCCACACCTGCATTCCACTCTTGTCCCTCATACCACACCTGCATTGCATTCATGCCTCCCATACCACACTTGCATCCCACTTCTGCTTCCCATACCACACCTGCATTCCGCTCTTGCCTTCCATACCACACTCGCATCCCGCTTCTGCCTCTCACCCGTGTCCCTCGTTCCACAACTGAGTCTTATACCTGCCTCCCACACCTGTCCCTCGTAACAGCCTGTGTCCCATACTCTCATATTTGGCCTACACACATATAATTCACACTACATCTGTGTCTCACATCTGCCCTCCACACCACAGCTGACTATCATACTTACATCTACTCATACTCTTAATAACCGTAAATCAATGCCATCTTTCTCCTCCACACCTGTCCCACACTAAAACAGGATCCCATACCTGTCTCCACACCCTCATCCCACACCTTCCTCACATTATATCTGCATTCCATGGCTTCTTTTACATCTGTGTCCTATAACTGTCCTCCACACCTGCCTCAATACCTGTCCTCCACATCTGCATCCCATACCTGCCCACTACACCTGCATCCCATAGCTGTCCTGCACACCTTTTTCCTATACCTGCCTCCACACCAGACCTACACCACATCTGCATCACATAGCAAACGTACATCCCGTCCCTACGCTCCACACCTGCCCCTCATCCCATACCTGTCCTCCCATTGCTGCCCCTCACCCCACACCTGTCCTCCCATTGCTGCCCCTCACCCCACACCTGCATCCCAAACCTGTCCTCCCACTGCTGCCCCTCCTCACCCCACACCTGCATCGCATACCTGTCCTTCCACACCTGTCATCAATCCAGTTAGCACCGCCAGTAACCCGTCGGCCCAATAGGAAATCGACATCTGGTGACGGGGAGATATTTCTTCCTGGAGTGGCTGATTCCATAATTACCTGGAGATTGGCTTCCTCTCTTCCTTTTTCGGGGGGTTCCTCTTCTTTGCCAGATCCTTTCCTCTCACTCCTTCTTCCTTTTTATTCGCTTTTTCTTGTCTATTGCCACTCCTGGGTCTCTTAGTTTAATTCCTCTCTTAGTGTAACTTCTTTTACATTTAGATTGGCTTCCTCACTTCTTCTGGGGGATTTCTCTTCGTACTTGGGTTTTTCCTCATACTTCTTACATTTGATTCCTCTGTTCGGTGCCCACTGTTGTGTTTTTCATTGTCTGATTTAGTCTGATTGCTCATTCCTGAAAATTGACGTCTTCTCTTCCTCTCCTCGCACTTAGCTTTCTTTGTTTCCTTTCTTCGGTGTTCACAATTTGTCTTTCTAAGTGTAGTTCTTTCTTGGAGACAGACTTTCTTTCATTATTTTTCCACACTTATAGTTTTGTTTCTTCTCTTCCATTCCATACACTTTTTACTTCCTTGTTTCTTTCTTTAGTTCCCCTAGCTACCCCTTTCTCTAAGTGGCCCTCCTTTTTTTTTTTTTTTTTTTCAGTATCATTTTGGTGCTGCCTTATCTTCCTTTATTTAGTTTTCCATATTACCCTCGCTTAAGAAGATGAAAACTGCTTTTGTATTCACCTACTTTGTATGTATGAATGCTTATTTGTAGTTGTCTATGCAAGTTTGTAAATATGTAGTTAGGTAGATAGGTAGTTAGGTAGGATTTTTGTGCACATGTGTGCATGTTCGTTTTAATGATATATAAAATACTAGAGATTTACACGAAATCTGGGAATTAGCTTTGTTTTTTTATATAGACTATGTTCAGATATCTTAAGTATTTTAAAAAGACGTAAACAATTCTGGTGTTATGTAAGTACCGTACTAAAGACCTTGTTTGCCAATCTCTCAATCTCTCTTTTTTTTTTTTTTTTTTTTTTTTTGCGTGCGATGTATAAATGACACTAACTTAAAATAAACTGAAAGCTGCCTTTACGAAAAGAAAATCTTGTGTACAATGTAGTGCATCTTGGTGAATATCAAATGATGCTCCACCCAATCACCACACCTCCCAACGTCCACTCCAGTTCTACGTAGTCCATACAGGAGTCTCGAAAGATCTTTATATATATATATATATATATATATATATATATATATATATATATATATATATATATATATATATATATATATATATAGTCAAGATCAAAACACTTGAAAGTTGTGGTCGTATGCTTGACAAAAATGTGGATACCTCGAGTCACACCGGAAGCTAATCGATATGCTTAAACAAAATGTGGAATCCACATTTGTGGGATGCCACATTCGTGCTGTCTCTGAATGCCAGAACTCTCTCTCTATATCTCTATATACCTAGGCTGCTTCCCCCAAGGAAAGGGAGGTAGCCGAGACAGGACGACTCACTCTCCATTTACTCATCCATTCAAACACATTCATTCGCATCTTAGCCCCAAAGGGGAGAACGGACAGATCCTCACCGCATCACACCACACAAGGGTCAACTGCGCAATGCAATCAGTGACATCCACAGCAGGGCCCGACAGCAGAACTGGTTTACCCCTGCCACATCATAACAGACCCATCCCCTTACCCGCACCTGACCTGACTAGCTGATCAGACGAAATGCCAGAACTACTGAGAAGAAATGTGACGGGCAAGAAGATGCCTTCACAGTCGTTCTCAGCTACATCTAATATAATAATAAACTATAAAACCACCCTTCATGTACACACACCCAAAAAAGTATCGTTACACCTTGTGGACGATACAAACTGACACCACGAATGAAACGTTTGATAACAGCCTTCCTCCAACCCTACCCAGACAGCTGGATTGTTCAGTATGAAACTCATCGGACCCCCCCTGTAACGATACTTCTTTGAGTGTGTGTACCATCACAGATATCATTATCACCCCAATCCACACTTGTAACTAAGCATATGGATAAATTGTGGAATCTGCTTGTGGACAGCTCCGATTGCACAAATGTGGAATGCCACAATTTTTAGTTTAAGCATACGACTTTTAATCTCTGCTTCCACAGGACTTCCGTTAAGATTAAAGAGCTGTGCAAAATATTCAGGTAATGTTAAAGGAAGAATCAGACGAAATCTAATGACTGTTGTTCTTATTTGGTATATGCATAAAAGTTGTACGTGAATCCATAACAGAAGAATGATTAAGCTGAGACATTAGGGAAATACCACAGATGAACAAAGATGGGGCCAAATTCTCGTGAGCCTAGCAGGATATCTAACACTCTTCCCTCGCCATTTTTTGCTCAGATCACACTACGATCTTAGATAATATGTTCTTTATATCTAGTACCATACAGGGCATTAATATCACGTCATTTGCAGAAAAATTTGTAAAGAAGAGGTGAAAGGAAGGACCTAAACCTAACCACTTCATCCCGATATGGTACTATTCATTTGACTCTTGCTACCTTCAAACGATAATATTCAGGTTACGAAAGGCATGTCGAAATAGAGGGAATAAATACTGTCTTGAGTAAACCTTTCAGTACGAGACGTCCTTCCTATGTCGAATATAAGATCGTGTGAAGGTAGCACGAGTGGATCGGAAAAATACGTCACCAGATTCAGTGGGTTAAGGATATACGGCCCAGGTAAAGGCGTACTCTAATGCTGCCATTATATCTCCTCTCAGAGACCCGTATTCCCCTTGGCTTAAGAGGCTTTGTAACGCTTCTTTATCATGACTTAATTTTGCATTCTATACTTTATCCTGTTCGACGCAGGGTTGAGGTGCTTTTGCTTTTATTTTTCCTATTACCAAACAATTTTACTCAACTAACTTGCGACTTTCCTGACTAGAGAGGTGAGCTGCAGCCTGTGTCAGCCCATTAACAACCAGCGGGCTCTCCTAAATTATTTATAACATTGTCCAATGGTGGTTTTACTTTTTTTCTTTTATCCACCGGAGTGAAAGAGTTGATATCTTGTTGTATGCTACTGATGCAAATTATAATGGTATAAAAGAAAGCTACAGTATAAACGACGTTCATTTTATATATATATATATATATATATATATATATATATATATATATATATATATATATATATATATATATATACAGTACATATATATGTCTGTGTGTGTGTGTGTGTGTGTATATATATATATATATATATATATATATATATATATATATATATATATATATATATATCATAAGATCTAGATCTAGATTAAGTGGTTCGGGAAGATATGTTTCGAAGTCTCCTTATGCCAGCGACAAGTCTATGGCTCTTTCTATTAGGTAATGATCTCAGGATCTGGTGAACAAATTTCCTGTGGTTTGGGAAAGCTTTCAGTCGAAATATGCGAATTCGTAACGACATTGCATTTTTTTTTTTTTTTTCCTGGTGATGCCTAGGCGACGGAGGTTACCTGCAATAAAGGCAAAAATCAAAAGGGCAGCTTCATTCTCTCGCCCCGAAGTTCATTTACAAAGTTTCTTTATATCCCAGACTCCCTGGAGTTCATTAAGTGCCGACATCAAGGCCTTGACGGAGGTGGTTGCAAAGGTGACCTCATCCTCGCCCCCTGATCAGAGATCGTGGCATCAGATGGAGAGAGAAGGGCACACTGGTGGACGTTTTATACACCATAATTACATCGTGCTGTACTCACTCGGGTTGTGGAAATCCCCTAAACTGAAGAAAGAAAAAGTATAATTATCTCGGTACCTATTCTTCACTACAGTTACGTGTAGCAACTTAAGTTTACTATTTGAAATCATAACAATAACTGATTCTTTTAATATTCCACAGTTCTGTGAAAAATTCTGGAAGAGAGCTAAATATGCTACTTTTACCTTTCACTATCTTTTTTTTCCACTCGTTCGCTGTACCTTGCCGCATATTCAGTATACCTCTTACTCTTCTTGAAAAACATTTTTTCATCCATTCATTCCAGCATAAGGGGGGCGCGATAGCACAGTGGTAGCGCGCCGGACTCGTAATCGGGTGATTGCGAGTTCGAGCCTCGCCAGGGTTGCCGTGCTGGGAGTGGTAGCTCGCTCCTGTAACCCTAGCGGGGCTATATAGTCCAATACAGGGCTTAGCTCGGGGGAACTCCATTTCTCCCATTTTTTCATTCCAGCATAAGCTCAAAGAATTATTATCTCTCACACTTGCTGGTTCACATTCTCTCTTGCACGTCCTTTGTTCTGCCATGCCAGTATCTATCACTCGCTTACGCAGCCTTTATTCATTCATTCATCCGTTGTCATTTATTTCATCATAGTCCCTCAGTCACATTTTCTTACTCCTTCAGTGTATGTCACATACAAGAGGCGGTCCTCGATTCCGTAGAGAGGTGGCTTCCAGTCCTAATGGACCCAGGTTCGAATCCCGGCTGGGGTTAGGAACAATTTAAGGAATTGAATTTCATTAGAGCAGACTTTACTGATCTACCAGAAGACTCGCCGACACTTTGAAAAATTACCCTCTCTAATACCAGTTGATCAGTCTCGTATGAGACAGCCCTAACATGTATTCAAAATGGACGGTGGGTGTTAGCGCCGAAGTGGTGACATATGGAGGTGTATGGTATGCATGAGGACTGTTGATCCTTGGGAACGGGCTGTGAAGCCTACAGTATACCCAGAGTCGGACCAAAAAAAAAAAAAAAAATGCTTCATTAGGTCACTTTGCATTCTTGTGTATTCATTCAGTTACCGCTTTTATTACAACACACACACACACACACACACACACACACACACACACACACACACACACACACACACACACACACACACACACACACACACACACACACCGCCTATATATATAATACCCCTCAATTCACAGTCATGGCGGACTTTGATGGATGGTTGCGAAGAGTGAAGACGTGTTTCTGAGCTCTCGTCTAGCTGCAGGGTTGCCTCACCGGCTTTAGCTTTTTCTTTTTTCGCCACTAGGGCGTTTTTCAATAAAGTTAGGTTAGCTAGAACTAAGTTTCCTCCCTGGCCTTAGTAGATATAGTAGGTGTCTATATCTAATTTCTGAGATTGCCTTTGCTTACTCACCTCTGGAGTGTACCCCCCACTGATCGCTCTGGGGTGTGAGTTACACACGGGCGCGTCCTCCCGAGAGTGGTTTGAGAGGGTAATCTCAGCCTAGGTGGGTCTTCCCCAGGTACTTTGCCCCTTGGTCGTTTTTCTCTTTCTTCCCACTTCCCCTTCACGGGGGAAGTGGTAGCTATGATGGACCCCCCTACTGCCTCCCCCCCCTTCAGGGGGGGAGGTAGTCCTGACGACATCACTACCGTTACTGACCGGCCCCAGACTGACGGACGCCAGACTCGTTCCCCGCTTGACATCCCTGTAAATAACGCGACCTTCGTAACGCTTCATGCTCTAGGTTCTACTCCCCTGTCCAGACTCAATCCCTTCATTGTCAAGAAAGTGATTGACCACTGTGCGGGAGAGGTGGAACAAGTAAAAAAACTTGGAAATGGAGACCTCCTAGTAAAGACATTCAACTCAGCTCAGGTTAAAGACTTGCTAAAGCTGCGTAAGTTTCACTGTCATGATATCGAGGCCAAGATCCCAACATCCATGAATTCCTGCAAGGGTGTTATCACTTGCAGGGATCTCATGGTGATGAGTGAGGAAGAAATCATACAGGAACTTGCTCAGCAGGATGTAATTGATGCCAGATTTATCACTCGTTATCAGGAAGGTGTAAGGACGAAGACAGCCACAGTTATCCTCACTTTTGGCAAAGTTTTGCTACCTACAAATGTCAAAGTAGGATATGAAATTGTAAATGTAAGACCGTACATCCCGAATCCCCTTCGTTGTTCAAAATGTCAGCTCTATGGACACCATGAAAAGGCTTGTCGGGCTTCCAACATCGTGTGTGGCAAGTGCGCGGCTGTGGGTCACTCTGCTGACAACTGTACATCCGAGACTGAGTGCTACTTTCACTGCAAGGATGCTCACTCCACTTCCTCTAGGGCTTGTCCCAAGTGGAAGGAGGAGAAAGAGGTCTGCACAGTGAAAGCGACTGAGGGCATATCCTTTTACGATGCTAGGAAGAAGGTGAAGGAGTTGCATGCTACTCCCAAGCCTAATGTCTCCTATGCATCGGCGGTTGTGTCCCGTCCCGTGATGTGCACCGTTGAGACACAGACTGACCTTGTCTTTCTCCCTCCTGCCACTCACAGTACATCTCCATCTCGACCTCCTGTCCGTTCCAACTCTCTCACTGACATCCCTAAGGCATCAACTTACTCTCAGGCTGCTGCTGCCTCTCCATCGGTACGGCCTAAAACGAAGCCTGACAAGTCTAGTAAAAGTAACATGACCACCCTCACAAAACAGTCACGTCCTCATGTCCTTCCGGTTCCTACTCCAGCGAGGGAGAGAAAGGTTAGCTCTTCCTCGGGGGAGGCTGGGAACCTAGTTATTGATGACAATATGGAGGTTTCCATTAACAAGCACCGGGATAGGTCCCCCGGTAGTTGCTCGCCTGCCGGCAGGCGACAAAAAAAGACAAAGCACGCTGGCCCCCAACGAAAATCTTAAACCGTCGCTTTCACTGTATTACAGTGGAATTGCAGAGGTATTGGGAATAAGTTACACAATATAGCAATCTTGCTTTCTATACACAGGCCAGACGTTGTTTGTTTACAGGAGACGCGCCTGGAGGATCACCCTGATCCTCCACAGTTCAGACACTATCACTCGTACAGAAGATATGAAGGTCACGGAGTTGCCATTTACACACACAAATCACACCCACAAACGGAAGTGATTCTAAATTCTACTCTGGAAGCTGTCGCGTGCAGAGTAAAATTTAATAACACGTATCTGTCTATTTGCTCTCTGTACTGTCCTCCACATGGCCCCATTGATAGTGATGCTTTAAATTCACTAGTGGAACATCTCCCTGGGAATAACTTAGTGTTGGGCGATTTTAACGCCCATCACTATCAATGGGGTAGCTTGAGGATTGATGGTCGTGGGGAGCAAGTAGCCGACCTAATACTACAGTCCAACCTCTGTCTTCTGAACGATGGTAGAGCGACTCGTGTAGATGATCGTACTGGTAACTTTTCGGCCATTGACTTATCTTTGGCCTCCCCTGGTATACATCAAGATCTCTCATGGGACCCTTACGACGACTCCTTGGGAAGTGATCATTTACCCATCTGTCTTTCTTATACATGCGACATCATTTTGGACTCTCCACCTCCAAAATTTAACTATAAGAAAGCAGATTGGGGATCCTTCTCAAGGATCGCCAATTTAGATATATCTGGGGAGACCATGGATGTTAAGGTCGAAAATATAACTACTTCCATATTACACGCAGCTGAGGCTGCTATTCCCAAGACTTCTACAGTTCATGCGAAGCATAGAGCACATTGGTGGAAGCCGGATTGCCGACAAGCATTAAGAAAACGCAATAGGAGATACAGGATTTTTGATAGTCAGCCCACTGAGGAAAATTTTATTGCATACAAACAGGCACGGGCTGAGGCAAGGAGAATAATAAGGGCCAAACGTGACTCCTGGCGGTCCTTTGTGTCCACGGTGACTCGTACAACACCATTACGTAAAGTCTGGTCCACCATAAGAATATTAAATAATAAAGGCCCATATTTCCCAGTCACCACCCTTCAGGTGAATAATAACATCTATGACGAGCCCGTGGACGTTGCTAACATCCTCGCCAGGAGTTTTTCTCATGTAAGTAGCTCAGCCAATTATGACCCGCGTTTCCAACATCATAAACGCACGGCTGAGCTATAGATATTAGACTTTGCCACAGAAGACGTAAACTCCCCGTACAACCAAGAGTTTACGCTAGATGAACTGCTCCTTGCCCTTAAATCCTGTAAAGACACCAGCCCTGGACCAGACACCATCACGTACAGTATGATCCAGCATCTTAATCAGGACAACCTGATTAAGATGTTAGCATTGTACAATGAGATTTGGGCGTCTCGAACGTTCCCAAACTCATGGCACTTTGCGCACGTCATACCGATACCCAAAGAGGCTGGTCGTCTTATGAATCCCACTTCATTTCGTCCTATTGTGTTGACTTCTTGTCTATGTAAGGTCATGGAACGTATGGTTAACAATAGGCTTCTTTTTGTTTTAGAGTCGAAGAATTTGTTAAATGATCAACAATGTGGCTTCCGTAAATACAGAAGTTCACTAGATCATTTAATGAATTTGGAGCATTGTATTGCAGAGGCATTTGCCAATAAAGAATTCATGATAGGGGTGTTCTTGGACATCCATAAAGCCTATGACATGACCTGGCGACACGGTATACTAATGAAGCTCTATGCTTATGGTTTAAGAGGAAATTTACCTGTTTTTATTTCAAATTTCTTAAGGGACAGAACTTTCTCTGTCAAATTGCCCCGTAACGTAACATCGGATATATTTATCCAGGAAAACGGGATGCCACAGGGAAGTGTGCTTAGTCCTACTTTATTTAGTATTATGATCAATGATATTCTGTCATCAGCTCCCATCCCGAGGAATCTTAAATACTCGCTCTACGCTGACGATTGTGCAATATGGCACTCTTCCCGTAATGCACAATTTTCGGCTGGGCGGATTCAAGCAGCCCTTGACTCCGTCCACCAATGGGCCTTGCAGTGGGGATTTAAGTTTTCCGTACGTAAGTGTGCCGCAATAGTTTTCACTAATCGTAACGTACCTAATTTGTGCTTAACTTTGGATAATCAGGCGGTACCTTTTCAAAATTCTGTAAAATTTTTAGGAATACATTTTGATCGTAGAATGAATTTTAAACTTCACGTTAATACTTTGCTTGCTGGTTGTGATAAACCGTTAAATGTCCTCAAGTACCTAGCGGGTACTACCTGGGGTGCCGACAGAAAATCTTTATTAATGGTGTATAAGTCCCTTATTCAATCAAAGCTAGACTATGGCGCACAGGTGTATGGCTCGGCATCCGATGCCACTCTGAAAGGATTGGATGTGTTACAGAATAAATGTTTGCGACTGTGTCTTGGAGCCGTCCGGTGTACCCGTGTGACTCGTATGGAAGTGGAGGCGAATGTGCCTCCCCTCCGTATTCGCCGTGACCACCTGGCTTTGTCCTATGGTATAAGGACGTTAAGGAAAAGTAATATCGGCAATGTGGCCTGTACCCCCCTGCATCAATACCACCACCTTCTGCGGGGGGTGCGTCGGCCACTTGCCGCTCGCCTCCACTTACTGACTCAGGAGCTTGATGTGGACCCCAGTGACTGTGACAAGTTGGTGCTTAAAAATATAGCGCCTTGGGAGCCACCTGGCTTTACAGTCGATGTTACATGGCTCCCAGCACCAAAGGCCAAGGCGCCGGAGGCGGAGGTCCACCACTTGTTTCGTAACATCATTGTTCGTCACTTGGGGTCCCATCAATTGTACACCGACGGCTCCAAGTCGAGTGAATGTGTGGGTGCAAGTGTGTGGTCGACTGAATGTGCCCTCAGGTATCGGTTGCCGACTCATACATCTGTGTTTACTTCAGAACTTTTTGCTATTGACAAAGCCATAGACTATGCTCTCAATTCTAGGCATGACTCATTTGTCATATTTTCAGATTCAAAATCAGCCCTTCAGGCAATTGCATCTTGCACTACGGACTCTCACGAGACCCAGGGCCGCATCGTTAATAAGTTGCATTCATGCAACAAGTCATTCACACTGATCTGGGTGCCTGGTCATTGTCGTATCTACGGCAATGAGCAGGCTGACTTACTTGCAAAGTCGGCTGTGGAGCTCGAGGAGACTTGGGACGTTCCTCGTGATCTACGGTCGAGTCTATCTCTCGGAAAGAAATCAATAAATCTTCTGTGGCAAGGTCAGTGGACCAGACTAAATATTCCAACTTGTAAGCCGTACCTGGGCGACTGGGACACTGCCAACCGTCCCAGTCGCCTAGAAGAAAAAGTGTTGGCACGGTTACGGCTTAATGCCACCATTTTAACCCACATAAAACCATATATGGAAAGAAGCTTCCCACCGCACTGTGACATCTGTAATGCGGTGTTATCTATTAGTTATATCATCCTGCGCTGTCGGCGATTTATTCGTGAACGTGCTTCACTTATAAATTACTGCGGCGCAGTAGACGTCCCCTTCACCCTTTCCACCATCCTGGGTGATGGGGACATTGTTATGACTGATAAATTGATGGCTTTCTTGAGAGAGACCGGACTGATCAGAGTGATGTGACTTTTTTACTGCGTGGTTATGGTTTTTATGAACAGTAAATATGTATATATTGTAATATTAATTAGGGTTGACAGTTGACATATTTTAAATAGTTCCTCCTCCCACCGATCTATTTCTAATATAGATGTCCCCTACATTAAGCCAAGTTCCTCGCCTGACAGTCACCAGCTGATGAGTGCAAGTGTGCAATATAGGAAGGTATTGGGCACTTGCAGTCGATGGTGGTCTGCTGGGCGAGGTTCTTCACTTTTTGTACAAATTATGTAAATACCTTATATTATCTTGCTTAAGTTGTTCTAATTAGGGACGACAGCTGACGTATATGGAAATGTTCCTGACTCGTCTGGTTCCCTTTCATATATTGATGTCCCCTATATTAGGTTGTGCCTCGACTGACAGTCACCAGGTGATGAATGCAGGTATGTCATGTAGAAAGGCATTACATATCTGCAGTCGATGGTGTTCTGTTAGTCGAGGTATTTTTACCATTAGTGTAGCTACAGCTGTAGGATTTAGTATAGGTTAGCGATTTGTCTGTTAGGTGATTAGTTTTAGGGTCTTTAGATTAGTTTGTCTTTATATTATAAGGTATTAAAAATATAAAACCAAGAAAAAATTAAAGAAAATAAAAATACAAAAAAATAAATAAATAAGATTAAAATTATTATATATATATGTACGTTTGCATGAAAATGTGTCTGTATGTATGCATGGAAGTGTGTGTGTGTGTGTGTGTGTGTGTGTGTGTATGTATATGTTTGTATATATATGTATATATATTTCAATGTATATACATATATATATATATATATATACATGGCCTTAATAACCAGGGGCTTCGGCCCCAATGGTTGATAGGCCAGAAAAAAAAAAAAAAAAAAAAAAAAAAACAGTCATGGCGTTCACTTTGGGAAGTGACTCCACTTGGGAGTCAGGAGCAGGGGCTGAGAGAGGACGCAGGCAGAGAATTATCCCTATCCTCCTATTAACACTCTGATCTACTTCCATACGGCGAGGCTGAAGAGTAAGGGTACGAATCGCATGATCGAGCAGAGGACGGAAACCAGCGCAGTCTCACCAGTATGGCAGCTAAGGTCGTGGGCCAGGTGAAGTGGTACCATGTCCGCAAGGGGTACGGTTTCCTGACTCGCCGGGACACAGGAAGTGATGTTTTCCTTCACCGTTCTTCCATCGTGGCCCCCAACCCTTCCCACCCCGTGCCTTCTGTTGCTGCTGGTGAGGTGGTGGAGTTCCTCGTGGAAGAGAGTACCAAAGGTCCTGCAGCTACCTCTGTCACCGGCCCTGCAGGCCAGGTGGTGCGGGGCTCTCCCCATGCCTTCCCCCGTCGTCAGCGCAGTCGTCAAACTCCAGCTGCCTCTACTGCCTCGTTCCCTGCCTCATCTACCTCGACCATCATCACAATGTGTGTTGAGGTGGCCAAGGCTTTCTCGGGGGGAGATATGGCAGTTCTCGCCCAGCGCCTGCCCACCATCTTCCAGGCCAATGGGCTCCCTGTCATACTGATCCCCGAGTCCTTCTCCTCTTCTGCAGTGCAGAGGAAGCCTTGGAGGCGAGCCCTTCAACGTCGATCTGGGCCCCACGTGACCCCCGCCACTATGGTCCCACGGGTGCTACAGCTGCAGCCCTCCACTCCACCTACAAGGCTCCAGTTGCCGGGTCGTTCCGTCTCCCGCCAGTCTGCTTCTTTGCCACCTCCCGAAGTGTCCATGGAGACTGGGGATGCGGCTCCTTTTTTGCCACATGTGGCTGATGTCCCTGCTGACCCTATTTCTCCAGTGGCTGACATTTCTGCTGACCATGTTTCTCCTGTGGCTGACACCCCTGCTGACTTTGTTTCTCCTATGGCTGACGTCCCTGCCGACCCTGTTTCTCCTGTGGAGCCCGGCGAGGTGGACTCTCTCCCATCTGAGGGGCAGGACTCGGCGAGTCAGAAGCCTTTGCCCCTGAGTCGTTGCCTCGCCTGGTCAGACTTTGCCTCCCTCGATGGTTCAGAGCTGGATTCGTTTGTGCACTGCTTGCAGTCATACGAGGACACTGCTCCAGAGATCGGCAGTGCAAAGGCGTACAGCAAAAGGGAGTTCCGGAAGGCCATGCTCTCCTTTAACAAGCTGCGACGGGGGTCCCTTAAAGCCATTACAGACACCGAGGGGGTGAGGATCCTCCGCAGCACCCTTAGGAATTTGCAGCCAAAGTCAGATTCGGACTCTGCTTCCACTTCCAGTACAGTGTAGCCCTTCGTCTATCTTCCACAAGTCATTTTCTTAAGTCCCTCCAGTGCCTGTCTTTGTCCCTCATTCCCCTTTGTGCCCTAGTGTCTTGTTTTTTATTTGACGATTTATTTGTATAGACTGTCTTGTTTGGCCTAATGCCCTTACTAATGGGTGATGGCCATTAAGCCATAAAAAAAAAAAAAAAAAAATCACAGTCATTCATTGCTCATTCACTGTCCCTCACGCACCGTCGCTTACTCAGCTACTCCACATCATTCAGACTGCCACAGTTATCGGGCGAGCAATAATAACTTTGAACAATGCAAGCACCGTTCAGACGAGGATAGAATAATTCCACCACGATTCGGACATGGCGCCCTGTGCGTGGGTGTACCGTGTATAACTTAGGTTTGGATGTTCTTAGTTTTCAGAATGCTTATCGTTTCTATGTATGCTGCTTTTTTTTTCTTAATAATATTCATCGTGTTAGTAATTCGGTGAATCAGGTGGCAGAGAGAATGCTTCGTAATCACTGTACCCGGTCCACTATAATTTTAGTAGAACTGCTGTTTTGTCACCGCGAATATTAAAGTGTGGCAAGAGATTAACACTAGAGTATGATACTTGTTATGAAGAAGTGCTGTGGAAAGAATGTGGAGTCTTAGTAATGTCTTTCTGCCAATGACTTACGCCATATAAGCCGCAGTAGGCAGAAATTTTTCAGCAAATTAAGGTGAACAGACTGTAGGTGGAAAGATCGAATCCGCGTGATAATGAAGTAGGGCGACGTTGGGTCTGCTGCAGTAATGCCAGCTTCTTTACTATCCGTTCAAAGTCTGCTTGATAGGGCAATGCTTATCTCTCCTGAGCGAAGATATCTGGTCCTGTAATGAATTAGTCGTGGGCTCAATATCTAAACGATTTTTTTTTACGCATTCTTTGTGAAACCTTGCAAGGACAAGCAAAAACCAAAACTTACACTTACCCATACGAAATACCACCTAAAGAAAAAAAATCTTACTTTCTTACCCAGTTTACTTAATGCGAGTAGTATGAGATAATTATTCAACATTCTTCAACACTGCTAAATTCAAGGTTAATCATCAGTGCCAAAATTACCTCCTTTTATTTTGCCCAAATTACCTCCTTTTTTTTTTTTTTTTTTTTTTTTTTTTTTTTTTTGTGACAGTGAGAAGGGAGGTTGTGCACATTCAACGTACACGCCGCGGTAGGAAGACCGACTAGCAAACAGGACGAGGTAAAGAAATATTGATTAACCACTGGTCTGTGAAATACCTACTCTGTATTGTATTTCAGTGTGGTAAGTGGAGGCGTCCACCATCTACTGTACAGTACTCACTTGTTTTAGCGCTACCTACAGGCAACTCTACACTGAGTGCCAGGCCAGATGGTTTACAGTAAACCAGGAAGCCATTTACTGCATTGAGTGATAACCATACAACCAAACGACGCCTGATGGTTTAGTGGGTTAAGGCGCTCCATTTAGATTGAGCCTCTAAGGGATTATACGAGTATTCTTCTAGGGATGACTGGAATTTATTGCTCGTATTATGCCACTTAGGGGCAAGTGAGGCGGGTTACACGCCTTCAGTGTCGGGAATGAGTTGCCTAGCTCAGAGCTCGTACGCTTCTGATGGGAAAAAAGTATTGCATGATGGACAGGTGGATGCGCTATATTTCTGCTTGCGTCAGACGTTTGTGTTAAGCTGAAGAGAAACTTATGTCACTGAAAATGTAAAAGCTATGGCAATTAATGTTTTGATCGGGAAGGGAGACGTTCGTATTTACTACCAGTACAACTTACGATGCAACTCATCGAATCTCACAGCAGTCGGAAGAGTTACAACCACGAACGTCTCTAGGGCAACAGACTCAGCGATGATCTGAGGTCATGTAGCGGCTACGAGGCTGTCTGTAAACAAGAGTGGGGGTGGAAAGCCACCATGTCCCAGTGCTCGTGTATGGCACGGGCAGGGAGGTGTATTTTAACTCTACAAACACCAAGGAATATGACTCACTCCTATACCTTTAGTGTGAGCTGAACGAAATCGTCTGGAGTTAGCTGGAATACAATACTTTACTAACATTATTCCGACCATGACAGGGTTGATGATGACAGTATTAACCCTCAGACTCCGGTCGCTCATTCTGACTCGAATAAAATCAGCTGGCGTTAATAGAAGACATTACAGAAGTTATTATTATAGTCATCATTATCATCATCATCATCATCATCGTTATCATTATCATCAATCATGATGAATGAAGACGATGATGATGATGCCGAAAGTTTTCCCACCCAAAGATGGGGTGACGTAGGATCCAGAAAGCAAGAAATAGAAAACGTGTAGAGGATTACACAACAGCGTGTCCAGTGAAACTGGCTAAATGCTTACTCACTCACCACGCACGAATAGTAATAGTAGTAGTAGCAGTAGTAGCAGTAATAATAATAATAATAATAATAATAATAATAATAGAAGAAGAAGAACTCGAAGAATATACCACCCACACCCAGCAGCTCCTCTGAGGGTCGAAATTTTGAATCTGCCCAGTGACCTTGACTTTGATAGATTGTTCTAAAAACCGAATAGCTTCTTTCGTTCGTAACCCAAATCCCTTCCACCAGCTTTGGTTTCATTCTTGTCAAACCTGAGTTCACGTTATCCAGTGACCTTCGGCTTTGACCATGGCCTTTGCCTTGTTGTCCTCAAAATCGAATGGGTTTATCTTTGTTTATCTTGACTCCGTCCAAAAAGGTTGTCACAAGAACTTTAAGTCAGCCTTGCCATGTGACGACCTTTGACATATGGTTCTCAAAAACAGTAGGTCATTGTTTAAGGGGATCCTGAACTCACCCAGCAAATTTCATCCAGATCAGTGCAAACCAGTTTTATTCACTCTACACGTAGGTTCAGCTTTGACGTTGTCCTGTGACCTTAACCTTGATTAATTGCTCTCAAAATTGAATTCCTTCCTTCTTGTCCTTCCCTTAACTCTTCCACCAAGCTTGGTTCAGATCAGATCAAAACTGTTTGAGTTGACCCTGCCCTGCTACCTTGGCATGTGATATTCCCCGTGACGTTTGCCTTTGAGTGTTCTTAAATTGAATGTTTTTATCATTTACTTAACCGCAGTCGTTCCACAGAGTTTGGTCAGAATCTGATAGACTCTTTAAGTTGACCTTATCGTATGTCCTTGATCTTTGACGCATTGTTCTAAGAAAGCAATACTGTATGTTTACACCGTGGCAGACCCTCAACACTTCCATAAAATTTATTTAAATTAAACCAATAGTATATGAGTTGTTTTGATAACACACACACACACACACACACACACACACACACACACACACACACACACACACACGAGCAGAACTCTAACCACGTCCTTTACAAAGTAATCTCAAAACTGAGTCACTTTATTCCTGCCATACCCTCAACCATTCCCCAAGGTCTGTTGTAAATTGGATAAAAACTGCCAAGTTGATTTTCCAAAGTCAGAGTTTGATCAAGCCATTTCACCTTAACCTCTGACTTATTGTTCCCAAGAACAATCCGTTTCCTCATGCTCTGTCCCTCCACCCATTCACCTAGATTGGTTTTAAATGTATATTTTGAGTTATTTTGTTCATATAACTCTTACTTAAAATCAAAAACATCTGAATCACTCTCCCAATTTAAAATTGCTAGAAATCATGCAAAAGCTGTATTAAGTCTATCTAAATCAAACTTTTTTCAAAAGCAAGCATCAAAACTGCTTAACAACCCTAATGACAATAGAATGTCCTGGTCAACTCTTAATTCTTTCAATAATAACTTTAACAAGTCATCTTCCATTCCCCCACTAAAATCTTCAGATGGCAATATTACAAATGACCCACGTGGGAAAGCAGATCTCTTTGCTAGTACCTTTGCAAGAAACTCTACCATAGATGATACCAGCCAGAATGTCTCAGTACTGGAACTTGATTCTCCCGAAATTGCCCCACTTAAAATACAGACAAGATTTGTAAAATCCATCCTAGACAATTTACCTACCAACAAAGCTCCAGGCCCAGATGGAATTCCGCCAATTGTTTTGAAAAAGTGTTCCCCTGAACTTGCCTCTGTCCTAGCCAAATTATTCAGACTATGCATACGTACTTCTTTATTCCCAAATTCATGGAAAGAAGCCAATATCCACCCAGTTCCGAAGATAGGAAGTTCGTCTGACCCCTCCAATTACAGACCAATAGCTGTCACATCTTCTCTTGGTAAGGTATTTGAAACTTTAATTAATAAGCATATTGTTAAACATCTTGAATCCAACAACTTAATTAGTGATAGGCAATACGGTTTTCTTCACGAGGGATCCACCATTGACATACTCAATCTCTTAGCTCGTACCGTCCATCAATTAATTGATCTTTTTGGAGAGGCTCATGCAGTAGCTCTTGATATCTCTAAAGCTTTCGACAGAGTGTGGCACCGTTCCCTGCTGTCCAAACTCCCTTGCTGTGGACTAGCGTCTTTTGTTCCTTTGATTTCTTCTTATCTTAGTGACAGGAAGGTGGGAGTAAAGGTAGATGATGTATATTCGAATTTCCACTCAATTAACGCCGGCGTGCCGCAGGGATCAGTTCTGGTGCCAACCCTATTTCTGGTTCATATTGATGATCTCTTATCTGTCACTCACAGTCCCGTTCACTCATATGCAGATGACTCAACACTACATAGTTCATTCACACTCAGACGTCCATTTACAAAGTCTAATATCTCTACCTCTCAACTCAGTACAGCCGTCTCCATAAATCAAGATCTAGCTACAATCAGTGAATGGGGACAAAACAACCTTGTCTCTTTTAATGCTAGTAAAACTAAATATATGCAGTTTGCTAATAGACAGATATTGCCAGATTCGTACATTGCCTTCAGTGCTGCTAATGTTCCCATCTCCAAAAGTATTAAAATTCTTGGTGTCTCACTTAACAGTGCCCTCAGCTGTACCTCTCATGTCAGATCACTTGCTAAAGCCGCCTCAAAGAAACTTGGATTATTGTACAGAGTCCGTAACTTCTTCGCCGATGAGCAGTTAGCTATAATTTATAAGAGTCATGTGCGCTCTCAGCTTGAATATTGCTCACCCTTGTGGAGTGGTTGTGGAGAGGTTGCATTGGGACAACTGGACGGAATTCAGAATAAGGCTGTTGGAATCATTAACAACCCTGCCATTACATATAAACTGCCTCCCCTGCAAGTGGGGGGGAGTGTTGCCTCCCTTGCATTATTTTGCAGATATTTTTTTGGCAGGTGCTCAGACGAAGTTGCGTCCATGGTACCGCCTCTCCGTGCCTTCCCTCGTGCTGCGCGGGCGTCTGGTGGCGCTCATGACTGGAGTGTCACTCGACCATATTGCGGAGCTTCTGCCTATCAGAGTTCTTTCATTCCCCGAACTGCATCTCTCTGGAACTCGCTTCCCCAGAGTTGTTTTCCTCCAAATTTCAACCCACAACTGTTCAAGTCTAACTGTTACAGATATTTTATGAATAGAGGACACCAGTAATCTGGTGTATGGATTATTTTTTTTTCCCCATTTGTTTTTCCTTCCTCCGTTCTGTTATTTAAACACACACACACACACACACACACACACACACACACACACCAAAACCAAACACCCGCTCTCGCTTCGCGTTCGCGGGTGCATTAGTAATAAGAATTATTACCGTATTATTATTATTATTATTATTAGTAGTAGTAGTAGTAGTAGTAGTAGTACCGTAGTATTAATCATAGTGTGGTGGTGATTGTGATGATGATAATCATGAATATCGTTGTTCTATTCATGTGGTATCATTTTAAATAACGGGACCAACGCATATACATACTGCAGCGGTTAATAGCCAAGAAAATGTTAAACATTCCCAGCTGTTACGGGGGATGATGATGAGGTGCGCCCCTTTGAGAGCTCATTACCTGTGGACTAGTGGGGGGGGGGTGAGGTGATTGCATAAACACGCCTGCGGGGGATTCTCGTAAATTGGATATAAACCTGTATTCTATATACATCTCTCTCTCTCTCTCTCTCTCTCTCTCTCTCTCTCTCTCTCTCTCTCTCTCTCTCTCTCTCTCTCTCTCTTCATACAAGGAGGAACGACCAAGGTCAGTGAATTCCTATTTGACGTGCACTGCGTGTTCCAGGAGTATTTCACTCTCAGTAACTATTCACAACCCCAGATTTTGGCGGAATTCAGCCAACGGTAGCGGTGCATTATTCATAACTTGTTCATTCCTTCAATCCTAAACACGTAGAAAAAGTAATTTTTTTTTTTATTGCGTATGTGTGTATGTATTCCAGATTATTCTGCTTTTTAGATTGGTGTTTCATGCATTCATCTATATTAAAGCAACAGAGATAGATAGATCGATAAATAGATTAAGTGATATAGATAACCAATTATATGCAACGTGGAATAAGAGGTCTTTGGTGTGCCTGAAGTCTTTGTGGTATCAGACAATGGATAGAAATATAGACAAATATAATTTTGGAAGAAACCACTGCCCATATTCCAGTGTGTGAGCGTAGTCGTTACATTCTCGCGGATGGTAGCGATTGTAAACAACTTGGGATCTCTGAGGAAGGAACTAATTTTTAAAGTATGGTGGTGACTCTGTAATACCGGTTGGTCACCAAACATACATAATTCTGATTAGAGCTTCCATGTTCCTTCCTTTCTCTCATCTTTTTTATTTTTGGAATTCCACATACTCCAATCACGCTGAAGTACGAGTAACAATGCTTGCAGGTTTAATATACAGCATCGCATGCATTGAGGGCGCTGTTCAATAAAAACTTTTCTTTAAACAGCGAACGTGAAGGGCATACCATCTGTGTGAAAGATTTAGTGCATTTTTAAAAATATCGATATATTGACATCTAAAATAAAAAGTAAACCAGTTGGAAGGTAGTACCAAGAGAATCATCATCTCCACCATAAACCATGAAAAATGATAATTATCCTACATCAACCGAGAGGGTCTGGCATAAGATTATATTTTCATGCAATACTCATAGCCAGTGCATTGATGCAAGGGTCAGTATGGCCAGCTATCAGACAAATGCATTAAGATATAATTTGATCGTTTTATCCATACCTACAGTAACTAATAAATTTTATAAAGACACAACTGTGAGTCGAACCCCCGGATCTCGGGTATACAGGCGGGTAAGCTGACTCCAAACAACAGGGAACTGGTTTTGGTTCAGGGTGACTATCTGGCTGTCCACACCTCGGTGCCATATTCTCCGTTCATGTAAGAGATGATCATAGCAAAACAGACCTTCATGCTCTCCTCTCCCTGCCCAGCAGTGAATCCCTACACCACACTACCAATTCACCACTTTGCCTAATACTATATACTCTGCTACCTAACCTTGGCTTGCCTTCCAATCTCCTCCATTTCACTCCATTGTTTTACACCTTCCTATCAGATCTCTTACTCTTCTTTCACCCCATATGGTTAAACTACGTTACCGCACTTTTCTCTGTGTTTCCAGTCACATTCTCCTTCACATCTCATCCATCGTGCAAAGGTTCATTCATTCATCTCTCTCTCCAGTCACCTTACATTCATTTCAAAGATAACTTGTTTCCACTACCCTTACTCTCTGCTTGTGTACCGCAAGTGACATCCAAACATCACTGCTGTAATCTGAGTTGATTATTCTCATATATCTTTACACTCACATTTCTTATTCTTGTCACTGCTTTGAAAGCCCATGCAGTTCTCCACGTTTGCTTCACCCTCTCATTGAGTTCATTTTCCATGCTACCTACTTAATGAACAGTACCACTTGAACACGCACCCCACTCACCATTTCCGCGGCATTTTCTCTTACACTGTAGCCCGTGGAGCTGCCCTCACCCACTTTTTATTATTTTTTTTATCAGCATTGTGTTCTTACTTATATTCACTTATAACATTCTTCACACACACTACAATTTTTTCTGTCAAATTTCGTAAAGTCTTTTAATCTCCCAGCAACCTTACATCATCCGAAATCAACTGTGCAAAATGTTGCCACTGCATGACTCAGAGCCACTCCTCTTCGTAGTTTTCCCAGGTGGACATATTACTCGTACACTCATATATTTAAACTGGTGCTGCATGTCAGAATTACACAAGCCTGAATTGTGATTAATAGAGTACTACCCCCATGGCAATAACAGTACACATATATGCCATATGTTGCCGCCAATAATTTATTTTAGAAAATATTCAGTTTGTATATTGCGTTCCTCCGGCCTTTTTGCCTCTCAATATCCACTCTAGCTGTTCAGTACAAGGAGTGATGACACGTGTTCTTGGCCTGGCAGCTAAAAGATGAAGTATAATGACATTTTTATATTATTTTAAGCACATTATAATTTAATTACTTTTATTAATTATTTTATTTTGTATCTTATTTATTCAGTATATTGTACTTTCTCTAACCAGACTCATACAACTCTAGGAGGTGTTCTTTAATATTGCTTTTTTTTTTTTTTTGCTATTCTCTCATTAGCTGTAATAGTAGCCTTTGATGATTGTTGATTTGTCAGGACAGTTAATAACCACATCTAACGATTTTTATCATCCAATTCGAAGATAGGAATTAAAAAAAAAAAAAAAAAAAAAGGCAGCGAAAAATTGGTCGTACATCTATTCAAGGAAGCCCTCGAAATGCTTGGTTCCATCACCTGTGAAATAAAGTCATTCCACAGAATGGAAAAAGATCATTTTTTTACAAGGCCAGGCAGAGCCCATCCACGGCCAGCCCGGCTAGCTATATGAAGGGAGGGTTGCATCGTCCCGCTCGGTTGAGCACCCTGTTTACTTTTCTACCACTCATCGACTGTCCACTCTGTTGCCATTTCTAGGATTTATAGGTCCATGATTTCTGGTACACCTAGATCCCAGACCCCAGATGACATCCTGCCTCACTCTCCAGCAGTAACAATCCGCCTCTCAGTCACTGACAGTCTTGCCAGCTCAACACTTCCAGGATCTAGAAGCTGGTTGCTGTTCCATGATTCACCGCTCAACTGAGTTCTGGGACCAAGTCGATACCATTCCTTTATTTCCGCTCCTCATTCCATGACAGCTTTACTTTCCAAAATATCAATGTTTTCCGAAGCCGACAAGAACCCATCGCTGGCGCTTCAAGTAGTCTCAGCGGCAGCGTATCACCCGAGGACCGTACAAACATTTTGGATCCCTTTAGCCATTCTGCAGTAGACATCTTAACTCCACCACTGGAAGCATCACGTACAGTACTAAACAAAAGAAGTTGTACGAAGACTAAGAACTGGAACTTCTGCTGATTCCTAAGAATTAACTGATTCTCTTTAAGAATCCCTGACCATGCCAGAAGAATGATTATTGGTGCAGCTGTTTCCTATGTGATACAAGTAATTTTTTTTATTGCCTTTGGAAAAATTGTTCTACATGCAACATTTTGCACGTTTCTTGAGTTCGTCTTTTCAATTTTTATTTCCTATACCCACGCGCGGAGGACTCAAAAGCAGGATAATGTTTTACTCACTGTATGTGTGTCGGGGGGGGGGGTTGTGGAAAAAATAATTCAACCAGTTTTTTGCTGATTTTAATCAAACTTGATAGATGAGTTGACGGTCAGCAAAAGGGGAGACCTACTGTTCTGAGAACAGTAGATCAGACTTGAAGGTCACAGGGCGAGGTCAAAGTCTGACAAAGTTAGCTTTAGTAGTTTTTATCCAATTCAGACCAAACTTGGTGGAAGGCTTGAGGGTTAGTCAAGAACAAAGGGATCTGAATTTGAGAAGTATCGATCAAAGGTCAAGGTCACAGAAGCAGAAAAGCAAAACAGGCACATTGCTGGCGAGGAGAGGTCGAGAGGGTCGGTCGACCCCCCCCCCCCGCCTAAAGATTCTCTTTCTCATTTTTTTTTTTTTTTAATCAGTTCAAAAAGAGTCACACACCTTTGTTCAGAAGTTTTGTGCTGCTTCCCAACGTCGCTTATGCATACAGCAGACCTTTGACCAGCAGGCTGCTGTGCAAGTCCAGATTCAGCAGAAATGACGCCCCTCCCCTTCGAAATGTTTGATTACGGGTCTGGCAAAACATCATACAGACATGGAAGTAACGTACAAGCAGAAAAAGACGAAATTGGTAACTGCATATTACTTTTGGCTGAGATTCGGTAACTACCTCAACCATCCCGAGGTGGATGGAAAGCTGATGACAGGGAGTGCTGGAGCTCCCGTTTCATCAGCCCTCAGGACTAGTTCCTGACCATCCCCCTTTGCTGAACTTTTTCAGTGTCTCAGTTACACAGAGAGTAGGCCAGCATGCTCTCCAGTACAAATTTCTCTAACTATCTTCACCAAACTACATTCACAGTACACACTACACTTCCTATTCAAAATTTACCCAAAATGGCGTCGTTATATCAAGCCTCGGAGTCCCCAGGGGGGGGGACCATAAATGCCCCCACCATCTGTCCCTCTCCCAATGACGACTCAAGGTGCCTGGAACCACTGTCTGACCCTCTTCTTCTTCATTTCTGCAACATTCGCGGCCTTTCCTCTAACTTTCGCTCTGTTGAGCACCACCTCTCCTCCTCTAAACCTCACCTTCTTTTTCTAACGGAGACTCAGCTGTCTGAGGCAACTGACAGCAAACCCTTTTCTGTATCCTCCTACTTTCTCTATACTCATTTCAAAGCCAAAGGTGGCTGTTGTGTATATATACGCAACGACTTATCTTGCTCTCGTGTTCCTGAACTTGATTCTTCTGAATTCTCCACACTCTGGCTTCGGCTTTCCTGTCATTCTCTGACTAAATATATCTGTGCTGTTTACTTATCCCCTAATTCTACTGACTATCAAAAATTCTTCGACTATCTTACTTCTACGATGGAACACATTCTATCCATTTCTCCTTTCTCTGAAATCTCCATTCATGGAGATTTCAATGTTCACCACCACCTTTGGCTCTCCTCTCCTTTCACGGATCCACCTGGTGAACAAGCCTACATCTTTTCTATCCTTAATGACCTAGAGCAGCTTGTACAGCACCCTACCCGTATCCCTGACCGCCTTGGAGAGAGCTCCAACATACTTGACCTCTTCCTCACAACTAATCCTTCTGCTTACTCTGTTAATCTTTTCTCTCCGTTGGGCTCCTCCGATCACAACCTTATTACCTTAACCTGTCCTATCACTCCGGTACGGCCTGTGGACCCTCCAGGGAAACGTCGTCTGTGGCATTTTGGAGCCGCAGACTGGGAGGCCCTCAGGCAGTACTTCTTTGATTTTCCCTGGAATGATTATTGCTTCCATGGCCGTGAGCCATCTGAGTGTGCCTTGCGCATTACGGAGGTTATTCTCTCGGGCATGGAAGCATACATTCCTTTCTCATATCCTTTGACTAACGCAAGAAAGCCTTGGTTTAATCACGCTTGTTCTAATGCTGTCCGCAACAAGGAGAGGGCCTACAAAAGGTACCGGAGCCAACCCACCCCTGAATCACATCATCTTTACGTTTCTGCCCGGAATCGTGCTAAGTCTGTTCTTCGCTCTACTAAAAATAATTTCATCCATACTAAATGCTCTCAACTCTCCAACTCGAATTCTTCCCGCTCCTTCTGGCATCTTGCCAAAAATCTTTCTAACAACTTTACCTCATCATCCTTCCCTCCTCTTTTCTACTCTGATGGTTCTGTAGCTATTTCTTCTACTGATAAAGCAGATCTCTTCGCACAGACTTTCTCCTCCAATTCTACCTTAGACGATTCCGGTGCTGTTCCTCCATCACTTCCCACTCTGACTTCCTCATGGCTGACATTAAAATTTCTTCAGTTGATGTATTTTCTGCCATCACTGGCCTCAGGACTAACAAGGCATATGGGCCTGATGGGGTCCCTCCTGTTGTTCTCAAGAACTGTGCTTCTGTGCTTACACCCTGCCTAGGCAAACTCTTTCGTCTTTGTCTGTCAACTTGTACCTTTCCTTCTTGCTGGAAGTTTGCTCTCATTCAGCCAGTCCCAAAGAAGGGTGACCACTCCCAACCCTCCAACTATCGTCCAATTGCTTTAACGTCCTGTATTTCAAAAGTTTTCGAGTCAATTCTTAATAGAAAAATTTTAAGGCATCTTTCCTATCACAACCTTCTTTCCGATCGTCAGTATGGGTTCCGTCAGGGACGCTCCACTGGCGATCTTCTCACCTACCTTTCAGACTCCTGGTCATCCTCCTTTCGGGACTTTGGCGAAAGCTTTGCCATTGCACTTGACATCTCAAAGGCTTTCGATCGAGTCTGGCATAAATCTTTAATTTCCAAACTGCCCTCCTACGGTTTCTATCCTTCTATCTGTGCCTTCATCGCTAGCTTCCTTTCTGGTCGTTCTATAGCCGCTGTTGTAGACGGCCATCGTTCTTCTCCTAGATCTATCAACAGTGGTGTTCCTCAGGGCTCTGTCCTATCACCAACTCTCTTCCTTTTATTCATCAATGATCTTCTAAGCTGTACATCTAACCATATCCACTCATACGCTGATGACTCCACCCTTCACCTTTCCATTCGGTTCCCGCAACGCCCATCTCAACAGTTACTTCAACAAACAAGGGATGAGGCTATGGCACACCTAATGTCTGACTTGGCTCGTATCTCTGACTGGGGTAAAAATAATATGGTTGTTTTTAATGCATCTAAGACTCAGTTCTTACACCTATCAACCCGACAAAATCTTCCACAGGTATACCCACTAATGTTTAATAATATTCAGCTTAATCCTGCATCATCCTTGAACATGCTTGGGGTTTCATTTACTCGGGACTTATCTTGGAAAGATCATATTACATCTCTTGTAAAATCTGCTTCCAAGAGATTGGGTGTGCTAAGCCGACTCCGCTCTTTCTTTACCCCTGCGCAATTGTTGACTCTATACAGGGGTTTTATCCGCCCCTGTGTGGAGTACAACTCTCATGTGTGGGGTGGCTCCCCACATACAGCTCTTCTCAATAGGGTGGAGTCAAAGGCTTTTCGTCTCATTAACTCTCCTCCTCTTACTGACTCCCTTCAACCTCTGTCTCTTCGCCGCACTGTTGCATCTTTATCTCTTTTCTATCGCTACTTTAATGGTCACTGCTCCTCTGAACTGTCTGCTTGCATTCCTCCACCTCTACGACGGGCGCGTAGCACCCGTCTGGCAGCAAACTCTCATCCTTTTTCTGTCCAACTCTCTAATGCAAGAGTTAACCGTTACTCCCAGTCTTTCATTTATGCAACAGGTCAGCTCTGGAACTGTCTCCCTCTGTCTGTATTTCCTGCTGCCTATGATCTCCAGTCTTTCAAACGCAGTGTGTCCAGGCATCTCAAAATGATCGGATCTTGAATTTGGCTCTATATTGTATTTTGTTTTTCTCTTGGAGGGAACTGTTACTGCGGGCTCATGGCCTTTGGTTCCTTCTTCCTCGCATAAAAAAAAAAAAAAAAAAAAAAAACCCTGAACCAGTATTCTCGTCGCTTAAGGAGGCTCCCTGTCTGGCACCTCCTCTTTGGCAGCTTTTTTTTTTTTTTTTTTTTTTTTTTTGCATATGGCACGTGCTACTCATTTATACGTCATTTATGCAATGTATGTCGGTACTACCAAGATGTAGAACTCATACAAGAGGAAATTTAGATACGGTGCTCAGAGTAAATTTCTAGGTTTTATAAAGTTTCGTGATATGGAGGGAATACCATGTCTTGTGCACTTTCCCCGGTATTCTCAAGTCTGCGTGTTCTCTGCCACCTAACGCTGAGTATTTTCCTGCAGTGGGAGACCCTAAACAGTTATACGAGTAGAATTAAAAGTGTCCCCAAAATAATGATGGTGAGTCTGAAATGAGAGTACTACAGCCAGTTTGTTTTCATCCGACATTAATTGGACCACACCTACAACTTGCATACTAAATTGTGGCTGCATGAAATTTGATGAGGCTTGGTTATGGGTTGGAAATGAGTCTCCTTAGTTACTCGTCAACTTTATCTTCCAGTCTAACTACGTACAGTAATTATGACCATCAGCTGAATTGGACAGGGTTAAGGATCGTTGCCAAGTAAAAACGAACCAGTTATAGTCATGTGTCCCCCGCACATGCTGAAAAAGGTGATTGAAAGTGGGCAGGAGGGGTGAGCTGGAAACTTCCCTCCTTAAATTAGCAGAAGGATGTGGCTGCTCTACCATTGTGTTGTAAGCAGCCTCATACTTCTTCACGGCACAAAAGTAGGGATGGAGATTTTTTTTTTATTATATAATCTACTCCGAGCACAAACTAGACAGTCCGTTCCCTGAGGCATTACTAGTCCTTGCACACAGGGCTGACCAACACAGTTACTATATTTGCCATCTCCTGCCACTTTTCTGTCCCCTAACTTCCCAGTGAGATTCAAAAGCCGTGTATAGAAATCCACACTCCTCATAAATGCTGAAAATTGAATTGTGATGATGGTAATTGTGAAACTCAATTAGCTGTACGAGTTTCATACCCTTTACACAAAACTGGAGTCATTTTCGCACGGCAGGTTATTCGCACGGCAGGTCATTCGCTCTGTGTATCATCACTCACCATGAATGTTATTTTTGTCTGACGCTTGAATAGATATCTCGAAGACTACCAGAAAGTATGAACGATATATAATGACTGCTTACATTAAGGATAAAACAAACTTGATTTAACCATCCAATGAAAGTATAACTTCTTCACCCCTCTCTCTCTCTCTCTCTCTCTCTCTCTCTCTCTCTCTCTCTCTCTCTCTCTCTCTCTCTCTCTCTCTCTCTCTCTCTCAATGACAGTGAGGAGTAAAATGGTTTCCTGTATCCCAGGAAATTATTTCCTACCATGAGTGGTAACCATATAACCTAATGGCGCCTGGTGACTTAGTGTGTTAAGGCGCTCCAGCCGGATGGAGCCTGTACTGGTTCCATATGAGGGGTGTGTTTTTTTTTTTTGCATATATATATTTTTTATATAGATAGATAGTTAGATAGATAGATATAGATAGATAGTTAGATAGATAGATAGATAGAGAAAGAGAGAGAGAGAGAGACATAGATATAGATAGATAGGTAGATGGATAGATGGATATACAGTAGATATAGGTATAGATAGATAGATAGATAGATAGGTATTATATATAGAATGCGGCCAGTTGTAAACTTCTTCCATGTGAATCCAGATTTTCAGGCCTCTGACACTTTAGCAAATGGTCCCGGATACACATCACGAGAAGGTTAGCAAGAACCTTGCCTATAGTCTCACCAATCTAAAACCAAGGTTTGGGTGGGGTCTGGCGCTGGGTGCACCTATGCCATACTTCCTAAACGAGCGATGAGTAGATTCGGTTATATATGTAATAGGCATCACAGATAGGTACACACATACTAATACAATATAAACTTAAGTATTCTAGCATATAAAAGGAAGGTAAACTTGTAATGCATATGGCTCTTGTACATCAATAAAGAAACGTGGCATACATATTTTACAGTGGTGCTGAAAAAAATGTAATTACTTTTACCGACTTTCACGGTAGTTCTAAGTTGGGTAAGTAATGTAACAATTACGTTTATAATATAATTTGAAGGAATCAGTAGAACATACGCTATTGTTTTAATAGAAATAAATAAGTTAAAACACTCACGAGAGGCAACATCCAGATCCACTGGAGAGAGATTTAAGCTTCTGTCACGTGCTTCCACAGTTCACTTTCTGTTATATATATAACTTAAATTATATTTATAACTTAAATTAGTTTGTCTTTACACACACACACACACACACACACACACACACACACAAGTGGGTGAAGTCATGTCAGGCCAGGCGGCAAGGTGTGAGCGGCGAGCTCTAACGGTGTCAGGTCAGCCACTAGCCAATCAGAATATATGAAACAAGGCAACGCTGTACGCCGGGAAATCCCTGGCTGGACTCCACACAAACCTTGGTTTTAGATTGGTGAGACTATAGTGTACTGAGCACTGTAATACCAGGGTAGTTACTACAGCCATGCTGGTCTCCACTGCCTTTCCAACTAGGGGTGACCAAACCCCTTGTCCAGTCAGGAGGAATGATACCAGTCCACCTAGTGGCTTCTATGACTGTGTGTGATGGCCTGACCATGGCTTCACCTCTAGCTTTGATCAGTTACGCCGGGATGCTTCAAACACCAGTTACTCTGCATTTTTCAACCTGTCCACTGCCTTCTTGATTTCCTCTAGAGAAGGCACGGTAACATCAGTTGGTGGGAGAGCAGTCAGTGGTTGTACACCAGCAGACAGAAGCTCTCCACCGGGAGGTTCAGCTATATACAGCTGCTCAGAGTACTCAACCCAACGAGCCCTCTGCTCACTCGCCCCCGACACGAGCCGTCTGTCTAATATCCGAACAGAGTTAACCTGACAGGCCTGTCTGGAGTGGAGCTTCTTCAAGGTAAGCGATTTCCCCGACTTATTTCTCCTTGTCCCTTCTCAGCAAAACTAGTGCCCGTCATGACAGAAGTCTGTACTGCACCCGATCCCCAGCCAGTCTGGCAGCATGGCTTTCCTCAACTCTGGTCAGTGTCCCTAGCGAGAGAAAAGTCTCGCTGATCTCGGGAGCTTTCCAACGCGCTCATCAGCTACTGCCAGGGTAGCACGTTTAAAGATATCCCATCGTTTAACAGGGTCCTCGGCCGAGCACTTCAAACTGATTTGAGCCTGCCACTGCATACTCATACGCATACTCCTCATCCCTAAGTTCCTCAAGATGGAGCTGTTTTATGGTATTACCTTGAGCATCTCTGAGTTTTGATTTGTAGCATTAGAGTGGTAACAAGAAGTCTGTGATCAGTAGCAGAGAACTCTGCACTCTTGAAGCTGTGCAGTTCTGGCGTATCCTCCAGCGATTACTAACAAGGATGTGGTCAGTCACCTTTGCAACCCTTCTGGTAGTGTAATACCAAGTTCAGCGGTGAAGATCTGGCCGCTGGATCCAGTGTCCAGCATTTCTCAGCTTACAGAACTTTGTGGAATCCAGAAAGTAAGAACTATTGGAATTCCTGGTTCCAAAGCCTTGGGGGCCTATACATTCATCGTAGCTTTCCCTGTCAGTGCCAGTAACCGCACTTAAGACACCTAGGACCAAGAATGTATCTCACAAGGGGCATTTTTCCACAAATGAGTCTTCAAAATTACTCATATCAGTTGGAGTATACACTGTAATAAGTGAGATGAAGCTCAAGGAGTGCTTCAACCTCACAAGCAGTGTACACTCATCAACCGAAGTAACTCTGTCGACACAAGAGTCAAAGCAAGCAGCAATTGCCACAGCAACACCTCTAAGCTGTATGTATAATCAGTGCTATTGATCTCCTCATGCCTGGACCGCCTAACTTCAGACTGTGCAGCTATGCCAACCCCCAATCACCCCAGCTCTCGTGATAACAGAGGCAGTCAACCACCTTTTGAAAGGCTTACAATGCTCTAAGCCCCCACTCGGAATGCCCTCCGAAGGTTAAACCCTCCTGTGGTTCTGTGGGTTCATGTATCCTCTGCACCACCACGACATGAGTCAAAAACAGGATTGGGGACTAGGAGTCTCCCCCTTCCATCATCCGGGGGGCGCGGTAGCACAGTGGTAGCGCGCTGGACTTGTAATTGGGGGATTGCAAGTTCGAGCCTCGCCCGGGCTGCCATGCCGGGAGGGGTAGCTCCCTCCTATAACTCTAGCGGGGCTATAAAGTCCAATACAGGGCTTAGCTCGGGGGAACTCCATTTCTCCCATTTTTCTCCCCTTCCATCATCCAGTTGCTGGTGTTCCGTAGGCTTTACCCAGCAACCATCATAATTGATGTCGCCATGACAGGGTCCCCAAAGCCCTTTCAGGTTGGCACCTAAGGAGGAACCCCCCCTTCCCCGACAAAAATGGGCCAGAGTCAGGCAACCCACGCTGACCCTGATCCCTTCCACTTCTTACGTCGCACGAGATGTAAGTTTTTCCAGGGAGGTGACGCAAAGCCCACCCAAACCTCCCAGTTCAGAAGAAGGCTCACCACTGGCATGGGATCCGTAACAAGGGCTTCTCCTCGCTGGACTGCCAACCATGGCTAACGAGCTCCACCCACCCTACTAGATGGCTGTTGGCCAAAGTAGCTCATCCGCCCTTTGACAGGTCATATTTGTAATCCTGTGGAGTGTCTAACCATTCTCCTGACTGGCCTACGCCAATGGAGTTGCCGAATTAGTTGCCGATGATCAGACCATTAGTCGGGCAGTTCATACTAGATTACATGTTACCAGTAGTTGAATAATGTCTGACCACTACTTTAAATGATCTTTGGCTGTAGCCAGTGTGTTCATGCCTGGGACTCCTACATTGTCCCACATGAAACGGCACCAGTTCCACAGACTTGTTGGGAACCCTGTTTTACTTTCAGATAGTTGACCTGCATAACCACCATTAGAATGTCTGTTTCGGTTGGTATGACTGAATAGTTTGAGACACAAAAACTTTCCGTCATCAACCATTCCTTGTCTCCAGTTACTTCTGTAGTACAATTTTATCTGTTGTGGCAACTTGTACGGTACATCAGCCTACGTCTTGAAGCTTGAGTAGATAATTATGATCCCCACTTTGAATCGCACATTTCCTCGTTTCCCGTTCTTCCTGCCAACCATTCAGTCCCCCTACTGCCATGACGCCATCTTGTGACATACCACACAAATGTACACGCCAGAAGCACGAAACATAGAAGCGGGTGGGACAGAGGCAAAAATATCGTCTGAAATAGGCACCCTTCTAAACTTCCCTGAACTGAACGTTTTCTGTAGATTATGTTTGATAGAAAATGAAAGACTAACCTTTAACTGAAGTCAGACTTTCCGAGTCAGTAAGATACAGTCCCACAGAAAATTTATTATATAAAAAAGTAATATATAATCCAGTCTAATACTTCTGTCTATTCTTTTCATTCTCTGCTTTCAGGGCTATTGCAGACTGACGATAACTTACCATGGTCCAGAACATTTCCCAGTTACCCAAAGAATGCAACCATCTTAATGATCAAGCCTTTTCTTATCCAATTCATATTAAATCTAGGTCATTTTATTTGGCTCAGGAGAGAGATTTCGAATTGGAGGGGTTATTTATAATTTATATGGTTCCTTCAATGAGAGAGCCCTTCCTGAGTTGAATAAAATCGTCTGAAATTAGCAGGAATGTTCTAAAGTAAGCCATCATCAAGTGAAAGCCTGCAAAGTTTGGTGACCTGCATGACACTGCAAAATTAAACACTCATCCTCCTCTTGGGGATCCGAACTGATGAATACGACACTTAACCTTCTCACACCTGCATTTCTTTAGATCATGCATGTAACTCCGGGCTGTATTTTTTTCTTAACCATCACAAAGGGTAGGCCATCATTTTATTTAGGAGAAAATTTTGGACCGACTCTAAAGTTTACCGATAGGGCCTACACTAACCTCTTTAGTACGAGATGCCCTTTCCAAGTTGAGTAAAATTGTCTGAAGGTAGGAAAAATAAAGTAGAGCGTCATCGTAGTGAAGGGGTCAACCAGCTGGCATTCTAGATCGCTCCTCTATATTCCAACTTTCCAGTTACCCTTTAAAACTTAGAAAGTCATTATTCAGCTGAGGAGTGAATTTTTGAAGTGGAAAGGTTAGATGCAGCCTTCATATAACCCCATGGACTTTTTTTTTTTTTTTTCGGCGAGCAAGCTAATTTATTCGCACTAAGATGGCGTCCTGGAACATGGATTAATGAAGGCTTTAACCCCCAAACAGCATACTATACTTAATATACTTAATTAAGATGTTTGTTATGGCCAGGTACTGTACTTCGCTGTGGTTCATCCTCTGAGTCTGAACGCAGCGGACAGACGTGGCAAGATCATACTGACCTTTGCCTGGTTGTTGGCCCTTATCTGCTCCAGCCCTCAGGTACTGTATATAACTCATTTGATCTTTGTAGTTCACCCCCACCCTCCACCTCTCTCTCTCTCTCTCTCTCTCTCTCTCTCTCTCTCTCTCAAGTCCTTGGATTTTTTCGATAAAATTTAGTCTTGATAGATAGATAGATACAGACAGATAGATAGATATTATTCAAATGGAGGGTGCAGATACCTCCTTCACTGGCCTCTTCTCACAATGACTTTTCTGAGGTGAACAAGGCTGTGTGGAGCTAGCAAGAGTAAATTTCAACCCACTGATTTTATATGTTTATTTTTTTGTCCCATCAGGAGCATTGGACCCCGGGGCTGTGCAACTCAGTGTCGACATCTAAGGTGAGAGTGATCAGCCTTCCTCGCCCTGGACGCAGTACGTGTGAAGTAAACCCAAACTACGCTCCAGATGTAAACCCTTATTGAGCTATGCTGTTGGACTGCCTAACCCACTAGACCACCAGGCTCCATTGAGTGTTATGGTTACCACCCAACTCCGCAAGTTTCCTGGGCTACAGAATAACCAGGTTTATCATTATCATGTTTAATTTAGTATTTGGTTGAGTTGAAATTTAAAGTTTTTGCATGTGGAGAGGATGGAGAATGAGACACTAACTAGGAGAGTGTATGTGAGTGAGATGGAGGGGGGTAATGGGAGGCGGAGACCGAGGATGAGATGAAGGGATGGAGTGGAGAGGTATATGAGAGAGTGGGTATAAGTTGGTGGGGGGGGGGGCAGCGAAATGCCAGGAGACAGGGCGACAAGGACGCGATTTGTCTGTGACCATCACTTAGGAATTTAGGCATCTGGCTGTACTGTAGATAGGTAGAGAAATAGATATATAGCAAGAAATTCAGCAGCAAGACGAGTTCTGCATGAAACTGTAGTGATTTTTGTTTTCTCTGACTGCGGGTTTCATAATAAAAACTCTACTTCATTCATTTTTGCGGTTTGTGTTCATGAGCATCTCAGGCAGAATTATGCTAGTGTATTTTATGCTGTTTTAATCTGTATTTGAAATGCTGGGATAATGAACGAAGTATTTAAGAGAAGACTGTAGAATATAGTGTAATACACCTTTTCACATATTTCTTGAGACGTAGTTACATATCTTTATGACATACCTCATAACTGAATGACAGAACACATATCGGGTGACACTGTCAAGTATCTGTTTGACCAGCCTAACAGAAATGACTGACATACGTTATGAGACTGAAAGACTTGAACAACAAACCGACAATCTGCATAATGTTTGAGATTGTACCAGCTGGAAATTGACATTACATACTATCCATTCTTTTACTGTCAGTGTCAATTTACTTACTGCTTCGTCAATTATGATGTGATCAAATCATCTGTCAAACCATGTCAAAAGATGGAATAACGTGTCAAAGCCATAGGTGAACTGTCTTTGAATTTCGATGACCTGTCTGAACTGCTATGTGACATGCTGTATTACCATCTACTGTGCTGTATATATCAAATAATGAACTGTTTGATCTGCCTCTGCAGTATTCAAACGTCCAAATACTAGACTGATATAGCAGTATTTCAAATCATCCTGCACGATAGGTCTAATAATCCCGCAGGCAACCACGGCTTTGCACTCAGTCCAGAGTTTCCTGAAGGTAGTACATAATCAGGGGAGTGGTTGGTGGTAGTGGTATACTGTACTAGATAAACTGAGTTCTGGGACATTTTCGTTTATTTGCTATCTCTTATCAACTGGATGGGTTACACATAGCCTTAATAAATCCCTTTTAGCACGATGCATTTCCTTGACTGGGTAAAATAGTTTGGCAGCATCAGAAACAAACTAAAGTACAGAAACACTAGATTCAGAACCATGTGAGGCTTAGCAGGACCCAGACTTTTAGTGAAGCAACTTGCGTGGAATCATAGGGATCTAGAGTGAAGCATGGGACTTTGCTGCAAAGGTGTACCGTGCGTGGAAAAATTGTCAGGGAAACTCACTGAAGTACTATATGAGGCTTCACATTAGGCTTCGCTGGAGTGAAGGGCCAGTGTGTAAAAAACCCTCAGGAAGCTTAAGTGAAGGGTGATATGGGGCTTCGCTCGTGAAGTACATGGCGTGTGACTGGAGCTTCTCTTCTCTTACGTAATGCCATCAGGGGAAGGATGCTGGCCATCACCTTGGAATCTACTGGAGAACGGTAGCCTACCCTTGGATCTCCACACCATGTAGTAATGAGACCAACTGTTAGTGTTTCTTGAGCTTTTTTCCTCTTGGCCTGGAAAGTGAGGGTGGTCCATACATAACGCCCCCAGGGCAGAGTTGCCGTGAATTCCACACTGGTTGTGAAGTCATTATTCCACACGTTCTCGTTTAGTAACCAGGATAACAGAGGATGTGTTGTTGGTACAACTGCCATAAAATGTAGTATATTGGTAATACTGGAGGAGAGGGTATAAATAATGATGTCAGACCTATTATGATTTAAGAACGTTAAATGATTAAGACAGTTAAGTCAGCGAATGTTAATAACCAGCCGAGAAACGAGTATATCCACATCCAGGTTTTCTTGTACATAAACTGTACACGATTCACAACATTGTTTCGGTAGTTCTTTATTATTACAAAGTGTGCAGTGCTTATGTTTGGCATGTGTACTGTAAATAAGTAATTTTTTCGGTAAGACGTAATGACATCGGCGGATGGGTGCAGGTAGACTGTTTCACGACGTATTCCTCGTTTTAAATGACAGTATTATAGACAAATATTCTTTAGTTTGTTAAAGGTCTGAATAACAGTACATGTTAATGCCTCACAACCATGATAAAGTCCCCTTTATTGCTAAAAAATCACATCAGAGTTGTGTGGAAAAAAATTCCACACGTGTGAAATGACGTCCGCCTGTCCACATCCATGCTCGTCGTTCATTTGTTTTTCCATATTAGACTAAATTCCACAAAACTGCAACTCTCCCAGGGTCCATGGGTCCATATAGTATGTAGGTTACGTAACATTTTTTACCTTTATTTCTGCATATGACACTAGGTATGTCTTAGCGCTATTTATGTAATCCGTATAATTGAAAACAGAAGAATATTAATGTCTAGTTACTGGGAGAGGTGCTGGCAGAGTGGTTAGGGGAATCGGCTGGTGTCTAAAACTAAGAAAGTGGTTCCATGATGGATTACGAAACTATCAATAGAATTTCGTGAATTTAAATTGATTTTCTTCCAGACACTCCTTACCCCAGACACTGGCTATGCGTTTTGCTTTGAACATTCCTACCACGTGTTGCATACGGGCATTCTTAGTGGTGATGTGAACGTAACATGTATGGCAAGTATGACTACCGAGCCTTAGGGGACGATATGTCCGACACTGTACATGCTATTACATTTAACAGCTTTATGCTTTACGACCCCTTGCCCACTTGAACATGTGAAAATTAATCCTTAGTTTAAAAGTAAAAGAGGGTAAGTGTTGTAGTACCTTTGGTGTCCATTTATATTACTGTTAGCCGTATGGGTGAAAGTTCAGTGATATGCATCACTAGCTTAAAGCAAGTAATTTGAAGCGAGCAAGCGTGTTAACTTATTTTCTGTCAAGCTTTTGCTAGATATTATTTGTCCATTTACTGTGAAATGCAGATACGTTCGTTATACAAACACCTAACGAAACCCAGTGCCTGGTGCACAAGACATGTGCTGGCAAATCGTCCTCAGCTAAGCTTGCCAAACCAGTTTAACACCAGCTTGTTATTAAGTTTTCTTTGTTAATATTACCGAAACCTGCCACACAAACACCAAGATTGAACGATCTGCGTCTGTTTTAGAAAAAAGCTCTGAAGAGAAGAAAAATTGATGTAACAGCTGTATAAATTACAAAGACTTATTTTATCATTAATGCAATGTTTAATGTTACTCTAATCAACCTGTAATAAGTTTTACCGAAGTCTTTGAATTTGGTTAAATTATTTATACCTTTCTCGTCCTTTATTTTTAGTAAACTTCAATTCTGGAATTTTGGGGGTAGTTAAAAACATTTATGTTTAATTTTTAATAACCACAAAACATACATTGAATATAGTTACGCAATTGAAGATTAAGTGCCCCATCATAGTACTTAAATTTAGTTCTTGTGCATGGTCCGTTTTCAAAATGACGTTTGTAGCTGCTTAATCACCGTTCGACCAAAATCTTGGCTCCTCCTCACTAAAGATTAGCCTCGTAGCTAGCCCACGATCTAGTCATGCTCTTCTTAAAGATTGGCCTCGTAACTCGCTATCTCTTCCATCTTTCTCACCAGTTTGCCTCGTAGCTAGCCCACGATTTCCTCATCCTCTTCCTCACTTAAGATCGGCCTCGTAGCTCACGATCTTGTCCATCAGCTTCCTTACTACCGACTTGCCTCGTAGCTCACGATCTCGTCCATCTTTCTCACTAAAAGTGATTGCCTCGTAGCTCACGATCTCGTCCATCATCTTTCTCACTAAAAGTGATTGCCTCGTAGCTCACGATCTCGTCCATCATCTTTCTCACTAAAAGTGATTGCCTCTTAGCTCACGATCTCGTCCATCATCTTTCTCACTAAAAGTGATTGCCTCTTAGCTCACGATCTCGTCCATCATCTTTCTCACTAAAAGTGATTGCCTCTTAGCTCACGATCTCGTTCATCATCTTTCTCACTAAAGATTGGCCTCTTAGCTAGAGATCTCTTCCATAGTCTTCCCTACCACCGACTGGCCTCGTAGCTCACGATCTCGTCCATCATCTTCCCTACCACCGACTGGCCTCGTAGCTCACGATCTCGTCCATCATCTTCCCTACCACCGACTGGCCTCGTAGCTCACGATCTCGTCCATCATCTTCCCTACCACCGACTGGCCTCGTAGCTCACGATCTCGTCCATCATCTTCCCTACCACCGACTGGCCTCGTAGCTCACGATCTCGTCCATCATCTTCCCTACCACCGACTGGCCTCGTAGCTCACGATCTCGTCCATCATCTTCCCTACCACCGACTGGCCTCGTAGCTCACGATCTCGTCCATCATCTTCCCTACCACCGACTGGCCTCGTAGCTCACGATCTCGTCCATCATCTTCCCTACCACAGACTGGCCTCGTAGCTCACGATCTCGTCCATCATCTTCCCTACCACAGACTGGCCTCGTAGCTCACGATCTCGTCCATCATCTTCCCTACCACAGACTGGCCTCGTAGCTCACGATCTCGTCCATCATCTTCCCTACCACAGACTGGCCTCGTAGCTCACGATCTCGTCCATCATCTTCCCTACAACAGACTGGCCTCGTAGCTCACGATCTCGTCCATCATCTTCCCTACAACAGACTGGCCTCGTAGCTCACGATCTCGTCCATCATCTTCCCTACAACAGACTGGCCTCGTAGCTCACGATCTCGTCCATCATCTTCCCTACAACAGACTGGCCTCGTAGCTCACGATCTCGTCCATCATCTTCCCTACAACAGACTGGCCTCGTAGCTCACGATCTCGTCCATCATCTTCCCTACAACAGACCGGCCTCGTAGCTCACGATCTCGTCCATCATCTTCCCTACAACAGACCGGCCTCGTAGCTCACGATCTCGTCCATCATCTTCCCTACAACAGACTGGCCTCGTAGCTCACGATCTCGTCCATCATCTTCCCTACAACAGACTGGCCTCGTAGCTCACGATCTCGTCCATCATCTTCCCTACAACCGACTGGCCTCGTAACTCTACCACATCCATACTCTTCTTAAGCTGGTCTTATATCTTACCGCTGGTCACCAAACTTGTTTCATCTGTTCCATAAAAAAAAAGTTAATAACCAAAAGTACAACAAACAAAATATACAAATGCAGAAAATATACAAATGCAGAAAACATACAAATGCACAAAAAAATACTAACAAAAAAAAAATCAACAAACGAGGAAGGTAACTCTTCCTTTTGCCGTGATGTCTAGTTGGTTTTTGATAGGCTACACTGTTTCTCGGTCCTACCTCACCTCGCTTTGACCTTACCAACCAATGACAGCTCGCCACACCACCCCCAGCCAATCAGATAGCTTCTTACATCTGGCCAATCATTTTGCACTATACAACCCTAGCTCATCCCTCCTCAGCATGCCAGACATACCTCACTTGTTCACCAGTCTCTCTCTCTCTCTCTCTCTCTCTCTCTCTCTCTCTCTCTCACACACACACACACACACGGTTGTAAAGTTTTTGTTAGTTGTATTAGTGAGGACAACAGTTTATACAAGCATTTTATACACAGCTGAAGTTGTAGGAGAATTTAACACGACCCATGATGATGATGATTATTATTATTTTATTATTATTATTACTCTTATTATTACTGTATTAATATTATTAATGTATTGTTATTATTATTATTATTATTATTATTATTATTATTACTATTGTTATTTTTATTATTTGTGGTAAGTGGGGGCACCCACCATCCACTCACTCGATGTAGTGCTGCTTTGGGTGTCTGCCCTTTCCTTTCGTCCTTTCTTTCTCTTCTGTCATTCTTTCCTTCATTCTTTCCACTTCCATCCGCCTACGGGTGACTTTACACTTCTTCCTTTGTCTTTCGTTCCTTCATTCTTTCCCCTTCCTTCTGCCTATGGGTGACTCTGTACCAAGTGACAAGCCAAATGGCTTCCTGTACACCAGGAAACCATTTACTACGCTGGGTGGTAACCATATAAGCAAATTATGGTGCTTGGTGGTTTAGTGGGTAATTAAAGCGCTCCAATCGGATTGAACCTGTGTAAGTTTATATCCAAGGAATGGTTGGGGTTTATTGCTCATGTAATGCCGCTCAGGGATGATTGAGCCTGGTCACTCTCATCTTAAATGTCAGGACCAACTTGATTAGCCCCGGACTCTTCCGTTCCTCATGGGGCAACACAGGATTGGATGATGGATAGATATTATTATTATTATTATTATTATTATTATTATTATTTTTGTTGTTATTGTTATTATTATTATTATTATTATGATGATGATGATGATGATGATAATGTTATGTTTGCTGCCTCCATACTATTTTATTCAACTCAATCCTTCAGTCAGAGAACCTTAATTATGAGGAAGGGATGAATCTCCTTGGTTACTAGACAAAATGATCCTCCAGTTTTACTACACTTGGCCATCAACTGACCTGAAATGGGTCATGGATTTTATTTATTTATTCATAGACCTCTTAGGCTTGTACTTTCGTTACTTTCGTTTGGCAAGGAAACACCCTAACACCGCTTCAGTACCGATTTATTCCTGGACTCGGCTGGCTAATATAGTTTGTACGTTGTTTATGGGAAGTATGGTGATATTGGAGGGATTTAAGTGACACAAGTGGATGGCAAGATGTACTAAATAAAATAAATCGCTTAGAAAGAAGTGTTAGGGAGAAAAATCTAAACCACCCCCAGTTCGAAAATTATCTCCAAAAATAAAAAAATAACGTGGAGATAGCAAGGAAAAAAATAAGGTGTACTAAGTAAAATAAATCGCTTAGGAAGAAGTGTTAGGGAGCAAAAATAATGTGGAGACAGCTAGGAAAAAATAAGATGTAAAATAAATCGCTTAGGAAGAAGTGTCAGGGAGCAAAAATAACGTGGAGACAGCTAGGGAAAAAATAAGGTATACTAAGTAAACTAAATCGCTTAGGAAGAAGTGTTAGGGAGCATTTATAACGTGGAGACATCTGGGGAAAAAATAAGGTGTACTAAGTAAAATAAATCGCTTAGGAAGAAGTGTTAGGGAGCAAAATAATAAGACGCATAATACCATACAGGATTCCACGAGTTTACCCTTTCAGTACGATGACGTGCTTATATTCTGCTATATCCATGTGTCTGTCTATCTGTCTGTTTATCTATCTATCTATCACTGTATCTTTCTGTCTATCAACCTATCAGTCTATCTGTCTGTCTGTCTGTCTGTATCTATCCGTCTAGCTTCGTATCAGTCTATCTATTTGTCTGTCTGTCTGTCTAGCTATCTGTATACAGTAACTATCAGAACTTTAACAATGAACTTTCTAAATGCTATCAGCTTTCTATCTGTTTATCTATCTCTGACTGTCTTTCTATCTGTCTGTCTATCTATCTGTCTATCTGTCTACTTTAAAAATGAACTTTTCTAAATGCTGTCAACTATCTATCTATCTATCTATCTCTCTATCTATCTGTCTCAGTATATCTATCTGTATGATTATCATTACTTAAAAAATGACTTTTTCTTAATGTTGTCAACAATTTATCTGTCTGTCTGTCTGTCTATCTATCTATCAATGTATCTATATATCTATCTATCTATCCGACTTTTTTTTGCTACCGACTCACTTGAAGCTTTGAACTCAGCGATATTTTTTATTAGAGAGAGAGAGAGAGAGAGAAAGGGGGGGTTGCAGTTAGAACCTTTGATCTTGAAAAGGTTCGTTGAAAAATCATGAATCGAACGTCCCAATTTCGAATCTGAGACTTCGCTAAGGTTAAAAAAAAAAAAAAAAAAAACCTGATCTATTCCCTGCAGCAAGTAAACTATATGGTCTTCCCTCTATCAATCTATCTATCTATCTATCTATCTATCTATCTATGGTCTTCCCTTTCCTTGTCCTCCATGCTGAAATCAATCACTTGTTCGAAATTGTTTGGTCGGTACTCTGTTCGGATCAGGCGGCTCGCTAGCACAATATCTTCCTAGTTTATTTCTATATTTAGTTCATTAATATTTCCCTGTATGTTGTAGTGCATATGTCCCTATTGATATAATTGCAGGGTATAAGAAGGGAGGATAGACAGAATGAATCGCCACGGAAAAGGTGCTTCAACCCTTTTTAGCTATAAATATCTGGGAATTGAGAGTACATTAATACTTCCCTGTTTGTTATTAACCATTTCCCTACTGATAAAATTAAATACAAGGGAATAATAGGTGATAGGTAGGATGAATCGCCACGGGAGAGGTGCTTCGAAGCATTCTGAGGCCTCGAAAATATGAACCATCAGGGAACTGAGCAGAAAGGCTTCACATTCCAACCCTGCCACGTCAGTCAGTTTGGAGCAGGAGC